>NC_073383.1:72445577-72680577 GCF_028641065.1 Leucoraja erinaceus | reverse complement strand
CAAGTTGAAAGCGGCCGAAGGTGCGCATCCCTCGGGACAGTCTCCACTCTCCCACGGCCACCCTCCGCGTGCTGTGGGTCGGGTGGAGCGGAAGTTTGGGACAATATTCATGCCTTCACAATGATGTGATGGACGAGGGGGTCTGGACCAATCGCTGACAATTCCCGCCCTCCGGTAACATCATGTCCGTTATTGGACGTTTCTGTTGAGCGGCAGCCGGTCCTTTGGTCCTTTGCCTTTCAGGTAGGTGGCGTTTCGACAGAGCGGCTATTTGGTAAGTTTGCTTTTAGGCGACGTAACTTTTCGGTTCATTGGCTTTTAGGCGTCCCAGCGTTTCGGTCAGTTTGCATTTAGGCGTCCCATCCTTTCGGTTAGTAGGCGTTTCGTCTTTGTACTCTTTCGATTTATTGTCGTGTCGGCCTCGTTTCCATTCGGTTCTTTGCTTCGGCTTCTCGTCCGTCGGTGCCACGTCTGGGTACCTACTTGGCATATTACATGCAGTCTTGGTCTTTTTCTTTAAAAAACATATATTCTTGACATGGAGGGGGTGCAACAAAAGATGTAATGGACTGGTTCTATAGAGGATCGGAAGGAGTAGAAAGGAAGAAAAGATGATAGGAAGGGGTTTTTCACACTATCGTAGAGTTAAAGAAGACAGCATTGAAATATAATAAAAGGTTAATTCCCGGGATGGCGGGACTGTCTAATGCTGAGAGAATGGAGCAGCTGGGCTTGTACACTCTGGAGTTCAGAAGGATGAGAGGTGATCTCTTTGAAACATATAAGATTGATGATCAACTATGATCATATTGAATGGTGGTGCTGGCTCGAAGGGCCAAATAGCCTACTCCTGCACCTATTGTCTATTGTCTATTTCAGGGCACAGTTGATTGAATACAAGAACATTGCTGAGAAATCTAGAATCAGGCGCCATAGTCTCAGGTTCAGGGGAGAAATAGAGATGAGGAGAAATTGTTTTACGCAGAGGATGGTGAATCTTTGTAATCCTCTACCCTTGCAGGTTTGCGGAGACTCTGTCACTGAGTTCTTTCAAAGAGATATTAATGTTTCTGGGTATTAGGGACATAGAACATGGAACTGCACATCACAAGAACATCACAGGAACAGGCTCATCAGCCTACAATGTCCATGTCAATGTTGATGTTAAATTAAAGTTAAACAGATGTTAGGTGAAACTATTCTCCTTTGCTTGCACATAATCAATATCCATCCCGTGTCTCAAATCATATTCACAATCATACTTTATTAGCCATGTATGTTTTGTGACATACGAGGAATTTCATTTGCCATAGTCATACCAATAAAAAGCAACAGAACACACAAAATACGTTTTAACATAAACTTGGCACCTGTCTGCCTCCGTCACAGTAGCATGTTCAAAGAACATTGTAGGTTCGAAGGGCCGAATGGCCTACTCCTGCACCTAATTTCTAACCCACCATCCTCTGTGTAAAAAAACAATTGTCCTGCACATCTCATTAAAATTTGCCCTTCTCACCTTAAAGTTATGTCCTCTTTTCCTTGATATTTTCACCTTGGGGAAAAAGGTTCTGACTCCCTACCCCATCTATGCCTTTCATTATTTCATGGCATAATTCCATCAGGAATCCCCTTTACCTCCAACATTCCGGAGAAAACAAGTTTGTCCAACCCCTCCTTATAGTTAATGCCATCTAATCCAAAGAGAGGTAGAGAAATCGGCATTGAGGTAGTAGTTTAGTTTAGAGATACAGAGCGGAAACAGGCCCTTCGGCCCACCGAGCATGCCGACCAGTGACCTCCGCATATTAACACTACCTTACACACATAAATTTACATTTATATCAAGCCAATTAACCCACAAACCTACAAGCCTGTACTTCTTTGGAGTATGGGAAGAAAACGAAGATCTCGGAGAAAAGGCATAGAGGTCACGAGGCGATCGTACAAACTCTGTGGAGACACACACCCACAGTCAGGATCGAACCTGGGTCTCTGGTGCTCTAATGCAGTAGCTCTACTTCTACGCCATAGTGCTGCCCCATTGTAGATGTTATGAACTTGTTGAATGGTGGACCAAGTCAAAGGACATAATGGTCCACTGATGCTTCTGCTTCTCACGTTCTTGTGTTATCATTAATGCAGTCTTTGCAATCAGGGCCTTTCTTGCCCATCCATAATCACAAAGGTGGTGATGAGCTGCATTCTTGAACAGCTTCACACCTTCTTGAAGGCCCAACTACAATACAATACAATACCACACGGTTTTATTCATCACATTGCACATAAAGTGCAAGTGAAATTAATTATGGTATTTATACCATAAGTTCCATGTTCTATATCCTTCATACCCAGAAACATTAATAACTATGGTATTGTTTGGTGAGAGTGCCAGGAATTAAACACCGTGACGAAGAAAGACCGGTGATATTTTCACCCCAGCGGTATGAACATTGACTTCTCTAACTTCAAGTAACCCTTGCTTTCCCTCTCTCTCCATCCCTGCCCCTTCCCAGTTGTTGGACCAGTCTTACTGTCTCCGACTACATTGTATCTCTGTTTGCTTTGTGGTTACCTTCTCCCAGCTAACAATGATCTATTCTACATTTTCGTTGATCTCCATTCCCTTTGCCCTCTTTTCACACTTTCACACTTCCTTATCTATTTATCTTCCTCCCCCCCGCCGTCATTCCAAAGAAGGGTCTCGACCCAAAACGTCATCCGTTCCTTCTCTCCAGAGATGCTGCCTGTCTCGTTGAGATACTGCAGCATTTTGTGTCTATCTTTGGTGATATTTTCAGGGCAGCACGTGAATTGGAGGGAAACCTCTAAGGTGAGAAGATCTGATCTTCAGACTTTACTTTAGACTTTAGAGATACAGCGTGGAAACAGGCCCTTCGGCCCACTGAGTCTGTGCCTACCAACCATCACCCTGTACACCAGTGGAGTCCTGCACACGAGGGCCAATTTACAATTTACAGAAGTCAATTAGCCGACAAACCTGTACATCATTGCAATGTGGTTGGAAACCGGAGCACCCGGGGAAAACCAAAGGAGATTACAAAGAGAGAGAGAGACACTGCCTGGTCCATCACAGATTAACTTAGTTTTAGCGATATAGCACGGAAATAAGCCCTTCGGCCCACCAAGTCTGCACTGTTCGGCGATCACCACACATTAACACACTATCTTAGAGCCCAGTCCCACTGTACGAGTTCATTCAAGAGTTCTCCCGAGTTTGCCCTGATTCGAACTCGGAGATTTACGGTAATGGCCGCTCGTAGGTATTCTGCGCTCTCGTGGACATTTTTGAACATGTTGAAAAATCTTCACGAGTCTTCCCGAGCTTACCGCGTTTCCTGGGAACCTGCCGTTCCCTCCCGAGTACGAGCCGCTTAGAGACGTCCCCGAGCTCCAACATACCCGCTACGTACATTCTATGTTCTTCCACAAGTTTGATTTTTTTTTTAACTCGGGAGAGCTCTTGAATGAACTCGTACAGTGGGACAGGGCTATTACACACACTAGGGACAATTTAAACATAATTAACCTACAAACCTATACATCTTTGGGAGGAAGCCTAAAGGTCTCGGAAAAAACCCACACGGTCAGGGGAGAACGAACAGGCAGAACCCGTAGTCGGGATGGAACCCGGGTTTCCAGTGTTGCAAGTGATGCAAGGCAGCAACTCCACTGCTGTACCACCTTGCCGCCCCAGGAGAACATAAAAACTCTGTGATCTGTACAAACTCTGCACAGAGATCAAACTTCATGATCCTTCGGCTTGAGGTGAAGGGACAAACAAGTTTTCATCCCGCAGACCCTCGCCGACTAATCTAAATAACAAACAGTGCCCTCGGAGAGAAATAAGGTGTAAACAGTCACCAGAACATGAGGGTGCTGGCAGATTGTGCAAAGGATGCTAATAAGGACTGAGGGCAGTATTTGGACCGATTTGGTGCTTTTTGATATGATTGGCGTTGGTTAGAATGCTGGTGTGCAGGGTCAAAAATAGCATAATAATAAAGTCATTAGTTATCAAAGATCTAAACTACAGAGAGATAGGTAAGTTTGAATCGTTCAGTGGCTGGGCGGCACAGTGGTACATTAGCTAGTCATTAGCAAAAATTAGTAACCAAGTCTCAGATGGATGAAAGAAAGCAACTCCCAATTCAGTTGGATCAATGTGGGAAAGTATTGGAGTCATCGAGTCATACAGCGTGAAAACTGGTCCTCCGGTACAACTTGCCCACACCAACCGACATGCCCCATCTACACTAGTCCCCCCTACTTGCGTTTGGTCTATATCCCTCTTAATCTATCCTATCCATGTACCTGAGTAAATGTTTCTTAAATGTTGTGATAGCACCTGCCTGAACTATCTCCACCAGCAGCTCGTTCCGTAGACCGACCACCCTTTGCGTGAAAAAGTTGGCCCCAGAGTTCCCATTAAAATTTTTCACCCTCACCTTAAACCTATGTCCTTTGGGTCTCAATTGCCCTACTCTGGGTAAAAGATTCCATGCATTTACCCAATCTATTCCTCTCATGATCTTGTACACCTCTGTAAGATCACCCCATATCATCCTGTGCTCTAAGGATACAGGAAATATATATATAGGGATTAGAACTATTCATTCCAAACAATATAACGTTCACTGATTCTCAGATTGTGCAGTAATTGAGGTCAGTGGAATTCTATGCCACAGAGGGCTGTGGAGGCCAGGTCAATGGACATTTTTAAGGCAGAGTTGGATAGATCCTGGATTAGTATGGTTGACAGGGATTATGGAGAGAAGGCAGGAGGATGGGGTTAGAAACATAGAAACATAGAAATTAGGTGCAGGAGTAGGCCATTCGGTCCTTCGAGCCTGCACCGCCATTCAATATGATCATGGCTGATCATCCAACTCAGTATCCCGTACCTGCCTTCTCTCCATACCCCCTGATCCCCTTAGCCACAAGGGCCACATCTAACTCCCTCTTAAATATAGCCAATGAACTGGCCTCAACTACCCTCTGTGGCAGAGAGTTCCAGAGATTCACCACTCTCTGCGTGAAAAAAAAAGTTCTTCTCATCTCGGTTTTTAAAGGATTTCCCCCTTTATCCTTAAGATGTGACCCCTTGTCCTGGACTTCCCTAACATCGGGAACAATCTTCCTGCATCTAGCCTGTCCAACCCCTTAAGAATTTTGTAAGTTTCTATAAGATCCCCTCTCAATCTTCTAAATTCTAGAGAGTATAAACCAAGTCTATCCAGTCTTTCTTCATAAGACAGTCCTGACATCCCAGGAATCAGTCTGGTGAACCGTCTCTGCACTCCCTCTATGGCAATAATGTCCTTCCTCAGATTTGGAGACCAAAGGTTAGGTGGGAGAGATAGATCAGCCGTGTTTGAATGGAATAGACTTGATGGGCCGAATGGTATAATTGTGCTCTTATCACTTATGACCTTATGACTTCTGAGAAAAACATCCAAGAATCCTGCCTGCCCTTCTCTTTACTCATAGCTCGGCAAACATTTCCTGTTGAAATATCTGTCCGATTCCCTCCTGGAAGGTGCTACTGAATCTCCTTCTCCATCTGTCCGAGCGCTGGAAAGATGAATCATATCTTAGCAGCTCGATACAATAAAAGAGAGAAATAAATTGTCTCATTTCTCCCTCTGGTTATTTTCTGAAATATTTTATATTCCATTGACTGATCTCGCTGCCTGTGGAAAGAGAAATGGCTTTTCTGTTGTCCAGGCCAAGCAATTTTTGGGACAATGTTGGGCTGGCTGGCTTTGAATCTAAGTTCCATTGAAACTAAATGAGCCAAATTTTTCAAAGAATGAATCAAGCTTGAATGATATTGCTTTGGTGCTTCCACAAGCAGCAAGATCAGCAGTTGTATAAGACGTTGGTGAGGCCGCATTTAGAATATTGTGTTCATTTCTGGGCACCATGTTATAGGAAAGATATTGTCAAGCTTGAAAGCGTTCAGAAGCGATTCACGAGGATGCTGCCAGGACAAGAGGGTGTGAGGTACAAGGAGAGGTTGAGTAGGCTGGGTCTCTATTCCTTGGAGCGCAGGAGGATGAGGGGTGATCTTATAGAGGTGTACACAATCATGAGTGGAATAGATCGGGTAGATGCACAGTGTCTCTTGCCCAGAGTAGGGGAATCGAGGACCAGAGGGCATAGGTTCAAGGTGAAGGGGAAAAGATTTAATAGGAATCCGAGGGGTAACATTTTCAAACAAAGGGTGGTGGGTGTATGGAACAAGCTGCCAGAGGAGATAGTTGAGGCTGGGACGATCTCATCGTTCAAGAAACAGTTAGACAGGTACATGGATAGGACAGGTTTGGAGGGATATGGACCAAGCACAAGCAGTTGGGACTAGTGTAGCTGGGACTTTGTTGACCAATGTGGACAAGTTGGGCCGAAGGGTCGTCTTTCCACACTGTATCACTTTATGGCTCTATGACTGTACAACATGTGACCAAGGGCACGTTTCTACCTGTTTCTCCTTGTCTGCTGTATTGAAACCTCCCAAAACTTTGACCACCCATTTTTAGATTTGCACAGTTTGAGTCTCTGCTCCATTACATTTGAAGCTAGCATTTTGGATCAAAGCTGCTCTCATGTCTTGGAGACTATCGCGAAACACATTACGGGCTCTCCCGTGCTGGAAGGCAATGAGAAAGCTGTGGCAAAGAGCTGAAGTGTACTGAATGAAAAATGGATCTTGGAGACTGATGCTATGCTTTAACTTAATTCAGAGTCCAAATATGTTCGAGTAATAAAGTTAGAGCCTGAAGCACAGGAAGGGAACATTTCTTTTGGAGAAGCTTTCTCGTTGAGGGCAACAAACGCAAAAAAAAAAAAAAATCCTCTTGCAGAAGAAGAAAAAATGGCTGCCAGAGGCCATCTTATAAACAACAATAGTTTGCAATTATACTAGCCCCAAAGTCAAAAAAGATAATCTCTGGGCATTTCTGTGGTGACATGATTGGTTAAGAATGGATGAGCAGCATAAGAATTATTGCTTGCAATTGGATGTTAGAAAATAAAAGTTGTTTTGCAAAAAAATAAGTTATTTGTGCAATTACTTAAATTAATAATCAGGGGGGGAGGCTGAAAGCTGCCCAAGTGAAATATGAGGTGCCGTTCCTCCAGTTTGTGTGTGGCCTCACTCCGACAGCGGAGAAGGCCCAGGACAGAAAGGTTAGTATGGGAATGGGCAGGGGAGTTAAAATGTTTGGTGAACCCCAGAGATTCTGCCTGACCCGCTGAGTTACTCCAGCAACTATCTTCGGCATCTACAACAGTGTAATGAGTTAAAAAGTGAAATAAAAGTGTTGATACAGCAACTGCAGATGATGGTTTACAAAAAGAGGCACTAAGTGCTGGAGTAACTCGGCAGGCCAGGCAGCATTTCTGGAGGATACATATCGATGATGTTTCGGGTTGGGATCCTTCTTCTGACTGAAGTCTGAAGAAGAGTCTCAACCCAAAACATTTCCTATCCATTTTCACCAGAGAGCCAATTGACCTACAAACCTGTACATCTTTGAAGCGTGGGAGGAAACAGAAGATCTTGGAGTTAACGCACACAGGTCATGAGGAGAACGTACAAACTCCGTACAGACAGCACCCGTAGTCAGGATCAAACCCGGGTCTCTGGCGCTGTAAGACAGTAAGTAGCTCCACTGCTACACCACCATGCCACATCAAAGTTACTCCAGCACTTTGTGACATTTTATAAAAACAAAGGAAAGTTTGGCTATTAAGGGGACAGATATTCAGAAGTCCAGAAAATCTGCTTTGGAATATATTGTGGATTTGCAAAACACCGTTTGTTAATTAAATTAGTTAATCCATTTAAAGCCACATGAATAAAGTGATGTTTTTTCTTTGTACTTAGTACAGTGAATCAGTGAATAATGTACAGCTAAAGTATAGTTTTGCCCAACTATATTGTTCTCCATCTATTCTTTCAATATATGGCAGCGGGGGAGGTTTTAACAGCACTGAGGAAGGATAGGTGGTTGATTGAGAGGATTGTAGAGTCACAAAAGCATACCTTGGTCCACATCACATTCTCAATTTATTATGTAGCTATTGTTATAGCCATTTGCAGGCTCTAAAGCTCGGGCCCATTGCCTGGTGTGTTCATTGGAATATCTATTCCCAGAGGAATCTTAAACGGGTTAAAAAAAAACAGTCAAAAATACAGCAAGGGATTTGATGCTGACCTCAGGTAACCACTAAGTTAAATAAAACATAGGCTCAACTAAATTCACACGTTGGGCCTCAATAGTTTTACTGCTAAATTCATAGTCACTGCCCCTATTTGACAGGAATGAAGCCATCCTGGGTTCTTCATGTTTCAAAATACTGCCTTCAAACTACAATACGAAACCAAATTTCGTTTGAACTTCATGTGAGGTTCAAATTACAAATAAATTGTATTGTATTGTATTGTATTGTATTATAAAGAAAAAGTAACATGATGCCAATTAGATCCAGTAAAATTCATCACAGACTGAAGCAGATCTAAATGTTTTAAAGCGGGGATTGGTAAATTTGTGATCAGTAAGGGTGTTAAAGGTTAAGGGGAGAAGGCAGGAAAATTGTTTTTTTTTGAGAGGGAAAAATACATCATCCATGACCGAATGGCAGATTCGATTTGATGTGGCGAATGGCCCAATTCTGGTCCTATCCCTTGTGAACTTATGAGGAATGACCTTCACTTTCGAATGACCTAATTCTGCTTCTATCTCTTATGAATTTATGAACTGATAACTGAGCCTAAATGACTTCATTTTGTAGTTTAGTTTAGAGATACAGAACAGAAACAGGCTCTTCGACCCACTGAGTCTTAGACCAGCGATCCCCGCACACTAACACTATCCTACACACACCGGGCACAATTTACAATTTTACCAAGCCAATTAACCTACAAACGTGCACGTCTTTGGAGTGTGCGAGGAAAGCGGAGTTCCCAGAGAAAACCCACGTGGGTCATGGGAGGATCGTACAAACTTCCTACAGACAGCATCCATTGTCAGGATCGAACCCGGGTGTCTGGCACTGTAAAGCAGCAACTCTGCCGCTGTGCCACCTTGCAGTCCTAACCATTTGCTAATCCAAATGCTTTTTTGTTTTTAATCATTGAGTTTAATTCAATGGTAGAGCCATTGCCATGCGGGTTTCCAATCCAACCGGCAGGAGTTTAGCAAATGACAATAATACATTCACTCCCTCTGATGGACATGTAAGCTATTACACATTTTTTTAACAAAGGACACAATGACAGGAATGCTGGTTAATTGGCTTGGTATGAATGTAACAATTGTCCTTGGCAGTGCCGGATTTAGATGAAGAGAGGCCCCAGGATATTCCACTTGTGAGGCCCCTCTCAATCCCCCACCCCCACGACAAGAGGAAGATGGAAGAGTGTTTTAAATAATTGGAGTAGTAATCACCAAGGATGATGATGGGTGTTTAAAATTCCCATTTCTCAATTCCTTCTCCAAAGGGCATTAAATGTTATTGTTAAATACCGTAGTGATTGACAAAAAATGCATAAATGCTAAAATTAACACTGTGAAAATCTTTTGCTATAGCAACGATTATCAACCTTACCCCTAGCATTGCTCCTTGCCAACTTCCTAGTTCAAATATCTTTGCACTTTCCTACTTACCCCTGAGTTTTGACTTTTGAAGCCTGCAAGTATCTAAAGATGTTCCCTGCACCCGCCATCGGTGCCTACTGGAGCATGTGTGAAAGTTTGCCGGATCCCGGTGCCATCAGATTGACACTGATGTGCAGCCGAGCATGGCCAATGAGAGTGGGCTGGAAAGCTGCTCTATGTATTTATTTATTTATTTATTTATTGCCAGTGCTAGTGTCGAGTTATCGGCTTAAAACAATATTATTCTGAAATGGAGGGCAAGGAAAATTACTGAAGGGTTGTTTAGAGACTACAGTGCGTTCTGACAGCATATGTAAGAAAGGCCTATGACAGTGTCAAAAATATTTTACACCTTGGCCGTAGGCACCCTAGATTTTGAGGCCCTAGGCTTCAGCCTACCAAGCCTATAGGTAAATCTGGCACTGGTCCTTTGTGTGTGTCGGATAATGTTAATGTGCGGGGATCGTTGGTCGGTGCAGACTCGGTGGGCCGAAAGGCCTGTTTCCTCACTGTATCTCTAAAAACTAAGACCAAAACAACATATTACCACTGAATTAAACGACCAGGAACACAGTTACCGACTATGGAAACTTCAATTCTCAGCCTGAATGCAAAACAATGCAGATTTTTAGCATGCCTGAGGTTTTCCTCAACAGAAATCTACAGATGCTGAAAATCCAAGCACGTTTTGACCTCAAGCAAATAAATTTGATTTTCTTACTCTAGGTGAAACATAACTTGCTGAGTTATATTTCAAACTCCAGATGCTATTTCGCAGAACAGCAGGGAAGTTCTTCCGAGACCCTGCATTTATCTCTTTACTGAGAGTTATAAGCAGATTATCAGCTTGCTATAACATTGCTGCTGGAAACTGTCGATGCACAATTTTGCCACCGCATTTCCTGCATTAAGGGCAGCACAGTGGCATAGCTGTAGAGCTACTACCTTACAGCGTCAGAGATCCTGACTACAGGTGCTTGTCTGTACGGAGTTTGTACGTTCTCCTCGTGACCTACGTGGGATTTCTCCGAGATCTTCGGTTTCTTCCCACACTCCAAAGACGTACAGGTTTTTAGGTTAATTGGCTTGGCATAAATGTAAATTGTCCCGAGTGCGTGTAGGATAGTGTTAATGTTCGGGGACCGCGGACTCAGAGGCCGAAAGGCCTATTTCTGCACTATATCTCTAAACTAAATTAAACTAATTACAACTATAGCCACACTTTAAAAAACTTTCATGGCTGGGAAATCATTTGGACCATACCAATGCCAAGGTGGTATATAAAATGATGATTTTTTTATTGAAAAAAAATCCCTGAACAAAAATATGTGTTTAGTTTAGTTTAGTTTAGAGATATAACAGGACAGGACCTTCTGCCCACCGAGTCCACCATGACCAGCAATCTCCGCACATTATCTCCACCCTACACACTCTAGGGACAATTTACATTTATACCAACCCAATTAACCTACAAACGTGTACATCTTTGGAGTGTGGGAGGAAACAGAGAATCTCGGAGATAACCCACACGTTGACGGCCTGTGCCGTCATAGATGCACTACAGTAGTACCACCTGCAAAGGACATTTATTGTCACATACACCAATTGGTGCAGTGAAATTTGAGTTGCCATTGCAGCACACAAATAAAATAAACACAACATTATCAAATTGAATTGAATTGAATTAGATTGAAAGATGCAGCATGGAAACAGATTGCATGTTGACCTTCGATCACCCGTTCACATTCGTCCCGTTAGACCCACTTTTGCATCCACCCCCTACACCCTAGAGGCAATGTTAGAGAGGCCATTAGCCTCCAAACCCGCATGTGGTCGAAGGGAGAACATGCAAACATCCACACAGACAGCACTTGAAGTCAGGATCGAACCCGGATCTCTGGTGCTGTGAGGCTCCTTTTTTGTTGTCAGTCTGTCACCCGCCCCCCCCATGAGGTCTTTGATTCCTTATCCACATGAGCCATTTTCATTACCTTCAGCCTGTTAACCCCTGTAAAAGGTTTGTCATTGCACCTTTGCTCTGGTTTCCTCCCACATCCCAAAGACATGCAAATTAGTGGATTAATTGGTCTCTCTAAAACTGTAGGGAATAGATGAGAAAGAGGGTAACATAGAACTAGGGTGGTAAATGGGTGATCAATGATCAGTATGGACTCAGCGGGTTGAATGCTCTGTTTGCATGCTGTATCTCTAAACTGAACAAATAAAAATGACAAAAAATGTGTTTAACTGAAGACGAACCAAACAAAACATGTGAATCAGAAAATCAGACTGTAACGCTTAATGGAAATAATGTTTCCTGTGTTGCTTAGAGGATGTACAGTAAGTGCTTTGAACAGAATGCAGGGTTGCATTATACAGATGATACGATTAACTATCTGACCCTGGATATCAGTTGCCTTACATTAGGATTTAAGGTACACAGGCAATCTTTTTTGTAAGATATACTAAGCCTTAGTTATGTCCTCAAAGGAATTGAGGAAATAGAGAGAGTCAATCATAGCACAGATCATAATCACTCTATTGAAGAGGTAGGCTTGATAGGCTGCATAGACTTTTCTTTCACCAGCAATTTTCTCTGCCATTTGCACAGATTATGCATTGTGTTCCACAAAATGTTCTATGAACATTCCATACATCAAGGCCATTTTTTAATGAATTACAATACAAAAAAAATATTTGTAGGAAGGAACGCCAGATGCTGGTTTAAACTGAAGATAGACACAAAATGCTGGAGTAACTCAGCGGGACAGGCAGCATCTCTGGAGAGAAATAATGGGTGACATTTTGGGTCGAGATTCTTCATCTCGACCTGAAACGTCACCCATTCATTCTCTGCAGAGATGCTGCCTGCCCGCTGAGTATATATATATATATATATATATATATATATATATATACACACACACACACGCACACACATATATATTTGAGTGGGGGGGGGGTTAAAATGGGGTTTTCTCCAGCCTGTCCGAGATATATTTTCTCGAGCTGCTAGCTAATGCTGAAGAATTTTTCCAACTGCCATTGCATGGATTACCTTAATCCAAATTTTACGTTGCGAAAAGGTGATTTAGGCCCCATACGAACCGGAAGTCTTTTTCCTGCCGATACAGGGTTTAAATTCACCGCAACCGCAACGTTCCAATCGATCGCGTTCCACAAAATCCCACTCGCAAGATGCTTTAAATGCCCATTAATTTACGGGAATTAAACACTAAATTCCTTCCATTTGGCCTATAAATTCATGACAATGAGATTTAAAAATCATGTTATATTATGAATTCTTGTGTGAATGTTATTTGGCCACTTAGGCCATTTAAAAATGTTAATCTTTTCTTAAGAAATGGATAGATGTTTAGATCCAGTAATTGAATTTTGTAATTAGCTACAATTAGGTAACTAACTAATTATATGCTTTAATTTCAGGTCATCCAAGTAAGATTGTTTCATATTTGTTTCAGAATACTTCAATCCATAATAACTGAACATTTAGAAACATAGAAAAATAGGTGCAGGTGTAGGCCATTCGGCCCTTCGAGCCTGCACCGCCATTCAATATGATCATGGCTGATCATCTAACTGTATTCCATCCCTGCCTTCTCTCCATACCCCCTGATCCCTTTAATCACAAGGGCCACATCTAACTCCCTCCTAAATATAGCCAATGAACTGGCCTCAACTACCTTCTGTTGCAGAGAATTCTACAGATTCACCACTCTCTGTGTAAAAAATGATTTTCTCATCTCGGTCCTAAAAGACTTCCCTCTTATCCTTAAACTGTGACCCTTAGTTCTGTACTTCCCCAACATCGGGAATAATCTTCCTGCATCTAGCCTGTCCAACCCCTTAAGAATTTTGTAAGTTTCTATAAGAACCCCTCTCAATCTTCTGAATTCCAGCGTGTACAAGCCGAGTCTATCCAGTCTTTCTTCATATGAAAGTCCTGCCATTTATTTCAGTTCTCTTAATTTTTAAGAAAGTTATGGACTTTTGACTGTCCTCGATCACAGCTTTGTGTTAAGTCAACGGAAAAGCAATAGGGAACTAGCGATGTGGAGTTGGTCAGGAGCACTAAGTTCCTGTGGTCTGAGTAATAGTCTGACCTGGTCAAATAACTTTACATCAATAGTTAGGAGAGCACAGCAGCGTTTGCACTTTCTGCGCCGGCTGAGAAGAGCTCACCTCCCCCATCCCGTCCTCACCACTTTCTACAGGGGCATCATAGAGAGTATTTTGACCAGCTGCATCTCTGTCTGGTTTGGGGACTGTAAAGCCTCCGACTGGAGGTCCGTGCAGAGAGTGGTGAGGACGGCTGAAAAAATCATCGGGACTTCTCTCCTCTCAATCGGGGACATTGTGAGCAAACGTTGCTTGTCTAAGGCCAGCAGTATTATAAAGGACCCCACACATCTCCATCATGGACTGTTCACTCTGCTGCCCTCTGGCAAAATATATCGTAGCATAAGGAGCAGAACGTCAAGGTTTTGCAACAGCTTCTTCCCACGAGCCATCAGACTCTTGAATGCCATGTAATGGGCCGCCACCATTATCTTTTATCTTTTTATCCATTTTGCCTTTTTATCCATTTTACCCTTCTGTTTATGTTTGTGTTGCACGGGGAGCTAAATGCAACGGAATTTTGTTTAGAATTGCATATATTGATGTATTTCTAAATGACTAATAAAGTTTTGATTGATTGATAGAACAAGATGCTAATTTCCAAGTATGAAAATGGCCATAACTGTTTTAATACTGAAGATATGAATGTGAATTAGGTGTCAAATTAAACTTCTTTTTATGATCTATCTGATAGGATAAATTGTAAACTTGATTTTAAAATGTTTGTAACATTGCTATATATATTTCTAAAACCCACGTCATCTATCTATCTATCTATCTATCTATCTATCTATCTATCTATCTATCTATCTATCTATCTATCTATCTATCTATCTATCTATCTATCTATCTATGAATGAATGAATACGTTTATTGCCATTGCACAATACTGTGCAACAAAATTCCATTGCATCTCCTCCGGTTAAAAAAATACAAACACGACGACCATTGACACATATGAACACTTATTAGTAAAAACAATAGATAAGTATTTAAAAATAATTGTGCATGTTATCTATCTATCTATCTATCTATCTATCTATCTATCTATCTATCTATCTATCTATCTATCTATCTATCTATCTATCTATCTGTATGTCTGTTCTTATGTGATCCTGGAACTATGCCAAAACGGTAAACAATAACGCAAAAATAATTTGCACCACTTTACTCACCATTGTCCCATGGTCTTTTTTGTCAATGTTTGTTCAGATTGATGATATATTTCACAAGTTATTGACATTTAAAAGTTTTTAAAAAACCCACTTTGAGAAGAATAACTGTGACTGTGCTGTGAGAATTTTCTGGCAGTTTCCAGCTATGACGTCACAATGGCATCTCACAGTCCTCCAATCACATACACACATACAAACATACGCACACTAACACACATACACAGACACACACAAAAAACAAACACTAGTAGTGCAATAATAATAGTAATAGTCTCTTCTAGTTCAGAGCTTATTTGAGGTTGCAGTGTTCATTAGCTGCAGGGAAGAAGCTGTAGGGAAGAAGCTGTTCCTGAACCTGGACGTTACAGTTTTCTGGCCTTCTTCCCGACGGCCCGAGGGAAATGAGTGTATGGCCAGGGTGGTGTGGGTCTCTGATAATGCTGGCTGCCTTTTTGAAGCACCGACTGCGGTAAATCCCTTCGATGGTGGGGAGGTCAGTGCCGGTGATGGACTGGGCAATGTTCACAACTTCTTGCAGTCTTTTTCGCTCCTGGGCATTCAATTTGCCAAATCAGGCCGTGATGCTTGTACTGAACTGTATAGAGACATTCATTTCATTGTACCTTGGTAAACATGACAAATAAAGCAGCATGCCATAACATACCATATACACAAGTGTTTATGTGTGGTGAAACTCGCACTGAACTGTATACCATAAATGAATTTCACTGTCCCTTTCTGCACATGAACATCACTGTACCTCAGTACATGTGGCCAATAAAGGACCATTTTAAACCATTGCAAGAAACATATGATCAGAAATGATACAATGGTTAAAATGTTGGATTATTCATAGGATCTCTGTGCCAGAGAGCCTAGCAGAGTTGAAATAAGGCAAAGGGGGCTTAATAACATAATTGGTGGTGGAAGCAGGGGGATAAAGGCTTGTTAATCATAGGGCGATCTTAAATAGATGTAAATAAAATGGGATAAATCAGAACAGATGAGGCAGAACAATTGCTGGAGCTGTAAAATACTACAAGTGAAGGCTAGAATTGATGCTGTCCTATTTGTTGAGATAACAATGTGTTCACATGTGACGTGAACATATTTAACATTTCGCAGAGGAATTGTTATGATTCTAAATTATAGTGTTTCAATGTTGTTGCAGGAATAATTTATTCCACTTGCAATCACAGTGTAGTACTTGCAATTTTAACGGCATATCGCCAACACAGTATCAAAATCCTGTTTAACAAGGAACTGCAGATGCGGGAAAATCGAAGGTAGACAAAAATACTGGAGAAACTCAGCGGGTGAGGCAGCATCTATGGAGCAAAGGAAATAGGCAACGTTTCAGGTTGAAACCCTTCTCAGACTCTCTTCAAATTAGTTGCAGCTTCGATCGAGCCTGTTGTAAATTAATTTACAATCCTCAATTTATCCCTAGCTGTTCCCAGATCACTTAAACATAGAAACATAGAAAATGGGTGCAGGAGGATGCCATTTGGCCCTTCGATCCTGCATCGCCATTCTATATGATCACATGGCTCATCATCCATAACCAGTAACCTGTGCCTGCCTTCTCCCCATATCCCTTGATTACGTTAGCCCCTAGAGCTCTATCTAACTTAAAGCACTTGGATAATTGTTGAAATTCTGCTAGTCCTGGTTATCAACATGGAGCATGCACCATTTCATTTTGGCAACCACATTCTGATAAAATGCCAACAAAATCAGTGGAAACTTTATTAAATTAAATTGTTTTCCAGTTTCAAGAACAGCATCGTCCCAGCAACCATCAGACTCTTGAACACTGCACAGTGCTAACCATTGCCTCAGCAACTGTCAACTACTGGGACTTTGTTTTGGTCACACTATGGACTTTGTTTTTTGCATTATTACGGTCTGGTTACATAGAAACATAGAAACATAAGAAATAGGTGCAGTAGTACCCCGCCGGCCCGTGATGTGATGGACGCGGGGGTCTGGACCAATCGCTGACAAGGTCTTGGACAAATCCCGTCCCCGAAGACGTCATGTCCGTTCGCTGGCTTTTCGACGTCATGTCCATTCTGCATCTTGTCCTTTTGGTGTCATGTCCGTTCGGTATCTTGGCTTTTCGGCGTGATGTTCATTTGGCATCTTGGCTTCCATTTCTTGGCTTTGGCTTCTCGTCCATCGACGTCCTGCCTGCACACGATCATTGCATACCAGTCTTTCACACTTCACAAGGCAAGTCTCGCAAAGAAAGATTTTAAATCAATATAAGTCTTTTATTATATTTAGATTTTTTTAATAATAAGTTAATTTCATTGATTGAGCATCGTGCTTTCTCTTTCCATCAAATTATTTCATTCAGCATATTAATCTTCAGATGATAATGAGAACAGGTTTTTTACAGGCAGATTTTACTTTCACCCAGAGAGTTGCGAATTTGTGGAATTTTCTGCCACAGAAGGCAGTGGAGGCCAATTCATTGGATGTTTTCAAGAGCAAATTAGATATATCTCTTAGGGCTAACAGAATCAAGGGATTATGGGGAGAAGGCATAAATGGAGTACTGATTTTGGATGATCAGCCATGATCATATTTAATGGCGGTGCTTGTTAGAAAGGTCGAATGGCCTACTTGTACCTATTTTCCACGTTTCTATGTTTCCATCTTTAGTTTAGTTTAGTTTTAGTTTAGTTTAGAGATAGAGGTTAGACATAAGTTATTGGCCCACCAAGTCCATGCCGACCATCAATCATGTATTCACACTAGTTCTATGTAATCCCACTTTCTCATTCATTTACTCCATTCACACCAAGGGCAATTTACAGAGCTAAATTACAAACCCGCATGTCTTTGAGATGTGGGAGGAACCGGAGCACCCTGCAGAAACCCACGAGGTCACAGGGAGATCGTACAAACTCTGTGCAGACATCACCAATAGTCAGGATCGAACCCGTGTCCCTGGCGTTGTAAGGCAGCAACTCTACTGCTGCGCCACCGTGCCGCCAATTTGACAAATCTGGCGTTTTTAAAAATCTCGTTATTAATAGACAATAAACAATAGGTGCAGGTGTAGGCCATTCAGCCCTTTGAGCCAGCACTGCCATTCACTGTGATCATCCACAATCAGTACCCCGTTCCTGCCTTCTCCCCATATTCCATGACTCTGCTATCTTTAAATACTCATGAATACATCCAGTGAAGTGGCCTCTTCTGCCTTCTGAGGCAGAGAATTCAACAGATTCACAACTCTCTGGGTGAAAAAGTTTTTTCTCCTCTCTGTTCTAAATGGCTTAGCCTTATTCTTAAACTGTGGCCTCTGGTTCTGGATTCCCTCATCATTGGGAACATGTTTCCTGCCTCTAGTGTGTCCAATCCCTTAATAAATGTTAGAAGGGCCGAATGGGCTACTCCTGCACCTATTATCTATTCTCTATTGTCTATTGAGGTCAGGACTATCTTCCAAGGAATCTTTAACCAGAAGATCTCTTATTAATCTTTCCTATTATTAATGACCAAATGGCCTGTTTGTTCTATAAAGTACTTTTCTTGGAAGCAATCCCTGATGCAGTCCACAAATCCTTCTTCTCCTTTGAAGCCCAGTTTAGGTTTGTCCAATTAATACGTAGATTAAAATTTCCCAAGAGAATTACAGTTGCCTTGAAACATGCCATAGATATTTCACTCTTTATGCTCTGCCAACTGAACTGTCACATTTTGAGAGCCAAATAGACTTCACATATCCGTATTTTTTTCACTGATTTTCATGATTCCAGCCCAAATTATTCGACATTACTGTGAATCCACAGGGTAGTGTAATCAAGAACTAGTGTAATGAAGAATGTTGGCGGCACGGTGGCGGAGTGGTAGAGCTGCTGCCTTACAGCGCCAGCGAACCGGGATCGGTCCCGACTATAGGTGCTGTCTATACAGAGTTTGAACGTTCTCCCCGTGACCTGCGTGGATGTTCTCCGAGATCTTCGGTTCCCTCCCACACTCCAAAGACGTACAGGTTTGTAGGTCAATTGGCTCCGTATAATTGTAAATCATCCCTAGTGTGTGTAAGATATTGTTAATGTGCGGGGATTGCAGGTGAGTGCGGTGTTGGTGGGTCGAAGGGCCTGTTTCCATGCTGTATCTCTAAACTAAACTAAACCAAACCAAACTAGTGGCCATAGATTTAAGCTGAGAAGGGAAAGATTTAACAGGAACCCGAGGGGTAACATTTCGTATAGAGTGTGGCAGGTACATTGAATGAGCTGTCAGGGAATGTAGTTGAGGCAGGGACTTTTACAACATATACAAGACATTTGCCTCGGTACATTGATAAGAAAGGTTTGGAGAGATTTGGGGTAATGTGGATAAGTGGAACTAGCTTAGATTGTCTGAAGAAGGGTCTCGGCCCGAAACCTCACCCATTCCTTCTCGCCAGAGATGCTGCCTGCCCCGCTGAGTTACTCCAGTTATTTGTGTCTATAAATGGTTTGCATTTTGGTTGTCATGGATGAGGTGGGCCAAAGGGCCTGTTTGTGTGCTTCGTGACTCCATGACTATCCACAGCCTTGATATCATAAGTCAACACAAGTTTTGACAACTACTTTGATTAAGATCATCCTGTTTATTACTTTCCCTCTTTGCCTGGTCTTTAGGAACATTATAAATCTGGGAATATTGAGTAGCCCACTAATTGCAAATATTCCATCAACTCAAATAAAAAGTATTCAGCTTTGATTTGATACAGTTTTCACTAACTCTGGGATTTGCTCGATGCTGCACACTTCTCTTTACGTTTCCCACATCGAAGCAAAGCTTAATGCTTTTTATTTGAGTTTGTGCAACATTTGCAATTAGATAGCGGAGTAGAGAGTGCAACATAAGAGTACGATCTAATAACTGTTATGTAGATAGACGGCATTTAAGACTGATCATGATGGGTGCTCAATATTCCACTATACTTGATGTTCCAAAAGATATGGTGAGTGTATGGAACAAGCAGCCAGAGGAGGTAGTTGAGGCTGGGACTATCCCAATGTTTAAGAAACAGTTAGACAGGTACATGGATAGGACAAGTTTGGAGGGATATGGACCAAACGCAGGCAGGTGGGACTAGTGTAGCTGGGACATGTTGGCCGGTGTGGGCAAGTTGGGCCGAAGGGCCTGTTTCCGCACTGTATCACTCTATGATTCTAGTGGAGGCCAAGAGGGAAGGAAGACAGGATGGTGTCATTAACCAGGAAGGTTACAAAGCTGTGTGGAATCATGATTGCTGCTCCACACAATAGTTGCCAACTTCCCCTCGCTATTCTGTGCCATCATTCTCTCATTTCCTCTTGAATGTTTTAAACAACGCATTATTGGAGCCCCACACCCTATAATTTATGAGGATGTTGTCAGGACTTGAGGGCCTGAGCTATAGAGAGAGGTTGGGCAAGCTGGGACTTTATGCCTTGGAGTGCAGGAGAATGAGGGGTGATCTTATGGAGGTGTATAAAATCATGAGAGGCATGGATAGGATAAATGCACAGAATCTTTTACCTGGTGTAGGGGAATCTGAGGACATAGATTTAAGGTGAGGGGGGCAAGATTTAATAGGAACCTGAGGAGCAACCTTTTTTTACACAAAGGGTGGTAGGTAAATGGAACAAGCTGCTGGAGGAGGTAGTTGAGCCAGGTACTGTTGCACTAATTTAAAAACAGTTCGACAGGTACATGGGTGGAATAGGTTTAGGGGAAAATGGGCCAACATAGGCAAGTGGGACTAGTGTAGATGAAGCAAGTTGATTGGCGTGGGCAAGTTGGGTCGAAGGGCTTATTTCCATCATAATTTTATGATCGCACATTAAAGCCTTGCCCACACACCCTATTTGTGTGATTTGCCAGGATACTGGTCCCAACACAATTCAGAAGAAGCCCATCCCAATGGAACAGCTCTCTCTTTCCCCAGCATTGGTCATAGAGTCACAATACATGAAACAAACCCTTCGGCCCAACTGGTCTGTGCCGTCCAAGGTGCCCCATCTAAGGTGATCCCATTTACCCATGTTTTGCCCATATCTCTCTAAACCTTTTCTATCCACTGATGTTGTGATTCCAAGGATATGGTTCCATTTCTACCACAGCATGCTTATGACCCCATGCATAGGGTTGCGAGGGAGACACAGTGGTGCAGCTGGTAGAGTTGCCGCCTCACTGCCTCACTGCTCCGCAGTCCCGAATTCGATCCTAACCTGGTCCACTTTCTGTGTGAAGTTTGCATGTTCTCTCTGTGACCGCGTGGGTTTTCTACCACATCGTGGCTTTGCAGATTAGTTAGCCTCTGTAAATTGTTCCCAATGTGTAATGAGTGGATGCAAATGTGGGATTACATAGAACTAGTGTAAACAGGTGATAGATGTGTGGTGTAAGAAAGAACCAGATGCTGGTGTAAATCAAAGATAGACACAAAATGCTGGAGTAACTCAGCGGGTGAGGCAGCATCTCTGGAGAGAAGGAATGGGCGACGTTTCGGGTCAAGACACTTCTTCAGACTGATGTCAGGGTGGGGGGGCGGGACAGAGATAGAATGTAGTCAGAGGCAGTAAGACTGGTGGGAGAACTGGGAAGGGGAAGGGGATGGAGAGAGAAAGCAAGGGCTCCCTGATAGTTGGTTAGCATGGACTCGGTGGCCCGAAGGGCCTGTTTCCATGCATTGTCTTTTGATCACCATTTGCCTGTTTTCAAGTGGCTCCGGTAATAATCCCAAAAAAGATCACCCTTGTTATTCTGCTCTTCAGCTTTGCCTCCAGCTCTTCATAATCCGTCAGCAGAACCTCCTGCACAGTCCGACTTATGTTGTCAGTGCCTACATGCAACACACAGCTAGATCCTCTCGCTCCCACACAAAGTCCTTCTCCAGCTGAGAAAAGACACTGTTTATCTGAGCGTCAGGCAGGCATTATAATCTTTGGGACTGTGCTGCAAAGAAGAATGCTGGTGCATCAAACTATGCTATCCACTTCCCCTCTTGTATCAGGCTTCCGAATGGTTCTTTCATAAGGGAGGGCACAGTCCCATTTCCCTCTATCTCAGTGTAGACCAGGGGTCCCAACCTTTTTCGTCCCATTTACCCCTGGCAGCTTTATTAGCACATAACGATGTTACTTCACTTATTTATGAACGAATAATGATGAACAGATACCAGTGTACCAGAACCAAACACAGTCAGTCAATGAGAAAAAATATGTACAAATCCAGAATCAACAAACTTACCCCCTGGGTAGGCGAAATTTACCCCCTGGGAGTAAATTTACCCCAGGGTGGTGTAGACATTGGACTCTTACTCTGGAACTGTTTTGCTACAATGCTATAAACTATGTTCTGCCACAAATCTAATCAAAAAGAACTGCAGATGCTGGTTCACACCAAAGATAGACATAACATGCTGAAATAACACAATGGGTCAGGAAACATCACGGGAAAAAATGGATGTTACGTTTCGGGTCTCCTCTGCAATTATCCATTGGACTCTTTTGCAGACGGCAGCTCTACCATCTGTGCCACTGCCGCCCTGGCTATTGTGTCACCCACTTGGCCAACAGGATTTAATAGACACTTGAAACAGACACTACTCAGCGAGTCAGACAGCATACCTGAAGAGAAGGAATAGGTGATGTTTCTGGCTGAGATCCTTCTTCAGACTCTTGGACTAGCATATGGATAGGAAAGGTTTTGAGGGATATGAGCTAAATGGGACTTACTTCGATGGGCCATTTGGATTGGCATGAATGAGTTGGGCAGAAGGGACTGTTTCCATGCTGTATGACACAGTGACCAATAAAAACAGACAGAAGGAAAGCAAAATAACTTGGTTGTTGCCTGTGACGGGAATTTACAATCAGGAAGAAGAGGCTGAGCAGTTCTTATCCTTTAGGCAGAATCTCTCCAAGCAGGTTAGTGTGTCTGTTTTTCAATCACCCTTCTGTCATTCTACATCAGTCCTGGTGCATGGGGATGGGTGGACAAAGGGAATGTGGGAATATGGAGATATGAAGATGGATGAGGGTAGCATGAGTTTAAATGGGTGATTGATGGTCAGTGTGAGCTAAGAGAACCAAAGGGTCTTTCCCAAAGTGGGTAAAGTCCTGCATTCCCGACCTGCGTAAAACTGTCTTCTAACTGGCAGTTTCTGGTCCATAATTGGACTTGTTATCATGGGTAAGGAGTTTAGGAGTAGGCCATTCAGCCCTTCGAGCCAGTACCGCCATTCAATGTGATCATGGCTGATCAACACTAATCAGTACTCCATTCCTACCTTCTCCCCATATCCCCTGACACCGCTATCTTGCGGTGGGTGGCGCGACTCTGGTCAGCAGCGGCCTCTGCAGTCTGTCCGCGTTTTATTATTTTCTGTCTGTGTTTTAATGTAGTTTTGTTATTTTTTGTTGGGGGGTGTGTGTGTGGGGGGGGAAACTTTTTAAATCTCTCCCTGCACTGGAGACCCGACCTTTCTCGTCGGGTTTCCGTTGTCGTTGGGGCCGCAACGAGGAGCGGCCTCCAACAGGAAGAAGCCGGGGACTCTGGTGCTACGACTCACCGTCGCCGTCGCGGGGCTGGCCGAGTCCGGAGCGGGTGGAGCGGTGGAGGAGCGCTGTTGCTGCTGCTGCTGCTGCTGCTGCTGCTACCCGGAGAGTCGGAGGCTCCAACGGCAGGTCTGTGGACGGCGGCACCGGGAGCCCGTGGCTCCCTGGAGGGAGACCGCTTTTCAGGGCTCTCGCAACGGCGACTTCCCCCGCCCGAGTTGCGGGGTTGAAGAGCTCCTGGAGCGGGGCCTAACATCACTGCCCCGCGCGGCTTGGAATGTCCGCGGGACTCTGCGAGCGTACACCGGGGCTCTAACACCAAGACCCGGTGTGCGACCTCGCACCACCCGGCGTGGCTTTAATGGCCGCGGGACAATCGCCATCGCCAGCCGGGGGCTTTGACTTTGACTCTGACATCGGGGGGGGGGGGAGAGGGCAGTGGAGAGATAAGTTTATTAGGCCTTCCATCACAGCGATGTGATGGATGTTTATGTAAATTATGTTGTGTCTTGGGTTTATGTGTTTGTAATGTATGGCTGCAGAAACGGCATTTCGTTTGGACCTCAAGGGGTCCAAATGACAATTAAATGTATCTTGTATCTTGTATCTTGTATCTTTATGAGCTGTATTTAGCTCTCTCTTGAAAGTATCCAGAAAATCTGCCTCCACCACCCTCTGAGGCAGAGAATTCCACAGACTCACTACTCTGTGTGAAAAAGTGTTTCCTCATCTCTGTTCTAAATGTTTACCCCTTATTCTTAAACTGTGGCCCCCGGTTCTGGACTCCCCCAACATCGGGAACATGTTTCCTGCCTCTAGCGTGTACAAACCCTTAATAATCTTATGTGTCAATAAGATCCTCACTCATCCTTCTAAACTCCAGAGTATACAAGCCCAGCCGCTCGAATCTCTCAGCACAAGACAGTCCCGCCATCTTGGGAAGTAGAGTCATGGAGTCATAGTCATAATGTGATAATGCCCTGGGTGGGCGGCGCGACTGACGTTGCAGCGGCCTCTGCAGCCCGTCTGTCGTTTTTTAAATTTTTTTGTCGCGTTTGAATGTAGTTTAAAGTGCTTTTTTAAACTGGGTATGTGTGTGGGGGGGCGGGGGGTGGGGGGGAAACTTTTAAAATCTTTCCCCTGCACGGGGAACCCGACCTTCTCCCTGTCGGGTCTCCGTTGTCGTTGGGGCTGAGCAACGTGGAGCGGCCTCCAACCGGAACGACCTGGGGCTCCAGTCGCGGAGCTGCGGACCTACCCACCATCGTGGAGCTGGCCGAGTTCGGAGCGGGTGGAGCTGTGGTGGCGCGCTGCTGCGACCCGACCCCGGGGATTCGGAGGCTCCAACCGCAGGTCTGGTGGACAGTGACACCGGGAGCCCGCGGGTCCCTGCTGGGAGACCGCTTTTCGGGGCTTCCGCAACGGCGACTTCTCCCGCCCGAGTTGCGGGGTTGAAAATTACCTGGAGCGGGACCTTACATCGCCCAGCGCGGCTTTAAATGGCCGCGAGACTTGCTAGTGCCCGCCGGGGGCTCCAAAACCAAGACCCGGAGCGCGGCCTTGCATCGCCCGGCATGGCTTTAATGGCTGCGGGGCACTTTCCATTGCTCGCCGGGAGCTTTGACTCCGACATCGGGAGGAGAATGAGGAGTGCAGGGAAGAGATAAGACTTTGCCTTCCATCACAGTGAGGAGGAGATTCACTGTGATGAATGTTCGTGTAAATTGTGTTGTGTCTTGGTTCTTTTTCTGTGTGTATGACTGCAGAAACCAAATTTCATTTGAACCTCAATGAGGTTCAAATGACACAAATAAATTGTATTGTATTGTATACAGTGTGAAAACAGGCCCTTCAGCTCAACTTGCCTATGCTGACCAACATGTCCCATCTACACTAGACTGGTTCCATCAAGATACAGTACAGAATGCCACAGGAGATCCTTCTTTCCTGTGGCTATCAAACTGTGCAACCTCTCCCCCTTCTGTCGTGGGGTAGACTGACACCTCTCCCCCCTCCCCCGCCCCCGCCACCACTTCCCACCACCTCCCCAATCCTTGCACATCCCAAACCCTTTGCACTCAATTTCATGTTTCATGTATCTTGTGTTTTATGAATGTTGGATGATCATTTTCCATCCTGAGATGAATAAAGTTCTATCATATTGTATTGTTTCGTATTGTTTTGTAGTCCCACCTGCCTGTGTTTGGCACATAAGGTATCCCTCTAAACCCACCCTATCCATGTACCTGTCTAAATGTTTCTTAAATGTGGCAGTATTGCCTGCCTCCACTACCTCCACCAGCAGCTCGTTCCATACAACTATCACATTTGGTGTAAAAAAGTTGGCCCTTAGGCCCTTGGTAAATCTTTCCCCCCTCACCTTAATTAAAAATGAAAATGAGTAATGAAAATGTCACCGCTGCAGGAAAACTAACTTGCTTTCTCTTTGCAACTTCTGATCAGAAATGTTAGTTTAGTTTAGTCTATTGTCATGTGTATCGAGGTACAGTGAAAAGCTTTTGTTGCATGCTATCCAGTCAGCAGAAAGACAATGGTACGTGAGACAATAAACTAAACTCAACTAAACATTGTATGCGCTTGTTACTTCAGGACTAGAGTAATTGAATTGATTTCATTTATTTTCTCGTGTACCGAGGTACAGTGAAAAGTTATTGTTGTGTGCAATGCAGTCATTGGAAAGACAATACATGATTACAATCGAGCCATTTACAGTGTATAGATACATGATAGGGAGTAACATTTAATGCAAGGAAAAGCCAGAAAGGTCCAATCAAGGATAGCCCAACGGTCACCTAAGAGAGAGATAGTAGTCCAGCACTGTTCTGCCTTCTTTTTCCACAGATGCCGCCTGACCAGCTGAGTCTTCACAGCCATTTCTGTTTTTATTTGATGCCACAGTAACGATTGGAGGCATGACTTTTGTATCCTGCCGCGGCAGATGGAGAGTTTAAATTCATTACTTGAATAAATCAGGTGTTAACAAGCTTGGCAGCCATAATGGTGGCCACGAAGTCACCAGATTGTCATAAAACACCAGCTGTTTCACTCATGCACTTTGGAGACAGAAATCTGCTGCCCTTGCCTGGTATGGTCCTTGTTTGACTCTGCACAATGCATTCAGCATGTAGTTGCTCCCTGACATAGCATGGTATGTCAGTTAATCCATGAGCAATTGAAGATGGGCAATAAATGTCAACTTTGCTAATTAAAAGGAAAAATTACCTTGTTGAAAGTTTGAAGACATGGAAAAATACTACTGTCGTGAAAGCATTTCAGCAAGGCCAGTTGAGTTCATGGGTAAACAGGCTGGAATCCTGTGGGAATGGAGATAACATTAGAATCCGAGAGTTCAGTGTGTGTCTCGACCCAAAACACCACCCATTCTCTCTCTCCAGAGATGCTGCCTGCCTCGCTGAGTTACTCCAGCATTTTGTGTCTATATTCATAGCGTTGTCTTTGGTAATGGTCACAGAGAGTTGTGAATCCACCCAGAGAGTTATGAATTAATCCACCCAGAGAGTTGTGAATTCAGAAAGTTGTGAATTTCAGAGAGTTGTGAATTCACCCAGAGAGTTGTGAATTCACCCAGACAGTTGTGAATTCACCCAGAGAGTTGTGAATTCACCCAGAGAGTTGTGAATTCACCCAGACAGTTGTGAATTCATCCAGAGAGTTGTGAATTCACCCAGAGAGTTGTGAATTCATCCAGAGAGTTGTGAATTCACCCAGAGAGTTGTGAATCCACCCAGAGAGTTGTGAATTCACCCAGAGAGTTGTGAATTCACCCAGAGAGTTGTGAATTTATGGAAGTCCCTGCCACAGAAGGCAGTGAAGGCCAATTCACTGAATGAATTTAAAAGAGAGTTAGATAGAGCTCTTGGGGCTAGTATAAACAAGGGATATGGGGAGAAGGCAGGCACGGATTACTGATTGTGGATGATCAGCCATGATCATAATGAATGGCGGTGCTGGCTCGAAGGACCGAATGGCCTCCTCCTACATCTATTTTCTATATTATACCCGGCATCCTTGGCATCCATGTAGTCCCCTGGGGTGATATCTCTTCCCTCGTATGAGGGGTGTCCCCACCACACCCTGCCTCCCCAATGTCCAGCAGCGGAAAAGCCCTAAACTGTGGTCCTCCCCCACAGAGCCTTGGCGTTGGCTGCACCAAGCTTCATCAAGTGTCCCTCAGCACGTACTCACACAGTCTGCAACTACCTCCTCTGGCTAATACCCATCACACTCTGTGTGAAAATGTTTCTCCTCGAGCCCCATTAAATCTTGTGTCCCTCGCCTTAAACCTATGTCCTCTAATTCTTGATTCCCCTACCTTGGGAAAAGGACCCAGTCCATTCAGGTTTGTTTTTGTTTATACGTTTTTGTTCCTCATTACAGCCTTTATTACCAATTCCCCTCCTAATTATATGTTCCGGAAAGAACACCATTCTTTGTCCTATGTGTAGAAAAGAACTGCAGGTGCTGGCTGAAATCGAATATAGACACAAAATGCTGGAGTAACTCAGCAGTACAGGCAGCATCTCTGGAGGGAAGGAGTGGGTGATGTTTTGGGTCGAGGCCCTTCTACAGCTTCTTAGTCCTTACATGTGTTTATCAGGGAACTGTCCTTTAAACCACCACATCACAATGCTATTAATAAGGGAGTTTAGTTTAGTGCAGAGATGATGCGAAGAAATAGACCCTTCGGCCCACCAAGGTGGCCCCAACCAGCGATCCCTGCACACTAACACTATCCTACACATACTAGGGACAATTTACAATTATATCTAGCCAACTAACCTACAAACCTGTACATCTTTGGAGGGTGGGAGGAAACCCATGATCCAGGAGAAAACCCACACAGGTCATGGGGAGAACGTACAAACTCTGTACAGACGGCATCTGTAGTCGGGATCGAACCCGGGTCTCTGGCGCTGTGAGGCAGTAACTCTACTACTGCGCCACCGTGCCACCCACTGTGCTCTTAAGAAGGGAGTTCTAGGATTTAGTCCCTGTGCCAATGAGGTAATGTTATTGTTTTAAAAGTCAGAACAGTGTGCAACTTGGCAAAGGATAATCTTCCACAAAGACCCTTTCGCCATTTAGCTTTAGAATTGTTGCGCAGAACTCATTTTACATTTGCTTCAGTTGCTTTATGTCCATTAGATTAATCTCCATGGCAATTAAATGCCTTCGGGAAAGCAGATAAGTAATCCATTGGTGCTTGAGAAGAAAGATGCATAAAGACATATATGTTTGATGATAATAGTAATGGCACTCTCTGCATATTTATGAAGTAAGTATATGAACTGAGAGAAACCTGAATATGCTCGTTATCAAAATTATAATTTTTATTGCCCTTTCCACTCACAAAATCTCATCGTAACTTAGTCTTAACTTGTTGCATAAGAAGGAGAGAAGTAATACATGGATAGAGGGATGTGGGCCAAACGCAGGCAGGTGGGACTAGTGTAGATGGTACATGTTGGTCAGTGTGGCTGAGGTGCCAGTTTCCATGTTGTGTGCCCCTATGACTCTATCAGTAGGATTTATATATCTGGCCTTTCATAATCTCAACTTTACAGCCAATAACGTGTTTTTGAAATGTCCTCGGTATTACTATACTATGAATGTTATCATTTACTTAGTGGTGTCGAAGGGAGTTATGAAGGACACCCACAGTGCAAGAGATAGATAGGGTAAATGGTCAGAACCTTTATCCCAGGGTGAAAATGGCAAACTAGAGGGAATAGCTTTAAGGTGAACGAGGCAAAGTTTATAGGATATCATAAGGTCAAATGTAGGGGCAGAATTAGGGCATTTGGCCTATCAAATCTGCTCTGCCATTCAATCATGTCTGATTTATCTCTCCCTGCTAACCCCATTCTCCTTCCTTCTCCCCACAATCCCCGACACCAATACTAATCAAGAATCTATCTATCTCTGCCTTAAAGAAATCCATTGACTTGGCCTCCACAGCCTTCAGTGGCAAACAATTCCACAGATTCACCAACCTCCAGGGAAATAAATTCCTCCTCATCTCCTTCCAAAAGGAATGTCCTTTAATTCTAGTCCTTGACTCTCCCACTAGTGGAAACATCCTCTCCACATCCACTCTTATTCAAGCCTTTAACTATTTGGCGCTTTTCTTTTTTTTTTTTCTCTTTTTTTTTTTTAATTTATTTTTATTAGAAGTACGGTAAATTACAATTCTACACAACACATTATCTTAATACATTTTTTGTACCGCTTTTTTTTTTTTTTTGAGCAATGAGGGTAAGAAAGTCCCCTCCCCCTCATTCTTCTAAAGTCTAAAGCGAAAGAAAGGCCCTTAGGAAAGAAGTTAGAGAAGGAAGTAAAGTGAGAAAATAGACCCTAGAAAAGAGAGAAAGCAGAAAGGGGACTACCAACCAAGTCTGTTTTTGTTATTTTACCTCCCGTTACCAGGTCCTGATTCCACTTATTTATATATTTGTTTTTTTTAGATTACTATTGCACCTCATACTTGTAATAGGTCCAGAAACATAGACCACGTCTTTTGGAATTGGTCTGCTTTACCTGCTAGGAGGAATCTCATCTCTTCCAGATGTAATGTTTCAAACATATTTGATATCCACATTTTTATTGTTGGTGTCGGCGCATTTTTCCAGAATTTAAGTATAAGCTTTTTTCCCATTATTAGCCCGTAATTAAATAAATTCTTCTGAAACACGTTTAATTCAGGGTTACCTTATTTGGCACTTTTCAATGAGGTCTCCCCTCCCCCTCATTCTTCTAAACTCTGAAGCGAGTACAGGCCCAGCACCTGCAAATGCTTGGACATGCTCAGTGGAAGTGCCGGTTACTGTGCTGTACTTACTATATTCAATGTTCTCTGTTCTTGGATCGTCCTGGAATTCAGTTCTTTGTTCCAAGTCTTGTCCAAAGGTGCGATGAGGTCTGGATCCAAGTGGTCCTGGCAAAACCCAAACACTGCGTTAGTGAGCTGAATATAATCACTGTATATGGTGATTAGGTGCCACTTGAGAGCACAGCCGACTACACATTCCATCATTGTCCTAATGATGGAAGGTGGACTAGTTGGGTGATAATGAGTTGCATCCAATTTGTCTTGCTATTTGTGAACAAGGCTGAGTCAGGCAATTTCCTGCATTGTCAAATGAATGCCAGGGACATAATTAATTACATTGAAACAGCTTGGCTGGAGGCATGGCGAGTTCAAGAATGCAGGTCTTCAGTACTGGAGCCTGGATGATGGCTGCTCCATAGTTTTGAGGCCCAGCATTTTAATGCTTTAGCTCTAGGTTTAAGTTTTGGTTTATTATGTTCACGTACACTGAAGTACAGTGAAAAGCTTTGTTTTGCATGCTATCCAAACAGATTGGGAAATGCTACACAGGAATACAATCACACCAAACTCAAGTACAATGGATACAATTTGTAGGTTAATTGGCTTCGGTAAAAATAGTAAATTCTCCCTTGTGTAGTGTACGGGGAGCGCAGGTCGGCCAACCTATTTGATTGGTAAGGGTGTCAGGGGTTATGGGGCGAAGGCAGGAGACTGGGGTTGAGACGGAAAGATGAGATCAGCCTTGATTGGATGGCAAACTAGACTTGATGGGCCGAATGGCCTTGTTCTGCTCCTAGAACATAAATTATTGAACATGATGCGGTGGGCTGATGGGCCTGTTTCTGAGCTGTATCTCCAAATACAACATAACACAAAGGGGAAGATACAGAGTGTGGAATAGTGTTCTCAGCATGGTAATACAATGTTCCATAAACAAAGTCCATTGTCCGCAATGGGATCGAGGTGAATCGAAATGATCAGCCATGATCATATTGAATGGCGGTGCAGGCCTACTCCTGCACCTATTTTCTATGTTTCTATGTACCCTAGTTTAGAGAAATTCTACAGACAAGGGTGAAACATATTCACTTGTGCCCAGAAAGAAGTGCCGAGTGCATCAACTGTTTGAGCTTCCTCCTGGGACCCAGCATCGCAAAAGCTAGCCTTCACCCAATTTGTTTCAATTGATATCAAGAAATGGCTGACGGCACAGGATCCAGCACAGGTGATGGGACCAGACAACAGTCCAACTGCACTAATCATGAGTGGTGTTTCAAAAGCAGCCATGCCTCCAGTTAGGCCTTTTTCAGTCCAGCAATAACATTGCCAGCTACAGAATTTATGGAAATTTGCCTGCTTGGGTGATGATGAGTTGTATTGGATTTGTCTTGCTCTTTATTAACAAGCCATGTCCTGGCTGTTTCCTGCATTGTTAAGTGAATTCCAACCAATCTGTAAAAAGTAGGACAAATTCAGCCTGGCTAATTGCTGCCCAATCTGTCTATTCTCAATTATCAGCAAAGTGACGGAGCCTGTCATTGGCAGTGCCATGAGATGATACTTAATCTCCTGTAAACTGTTCACTCATGCCCAGTCTCATAGAAACATAGAAAATAGGTGCAGGAGTAGGCCATTCGGCCCTTCGAGCCTGCACCGACATTCAATATGATCATGGCTGATCATCCAACTCAGTATCCTGTACCTGCCTTCTCTCCATACCCCCTGATCCCTTTAGCCACAAGGGGCACATCTAACTCCCTCTTAAATATAGCCAATGAACTGGCCTCAACTACCTTCTGTGGCAGAGAATTCCAGAGATTCACCACTCTCTGTGTGAAAAAATTTTTCATCATCTCGGTCCTAAAAGATTTTCTCCTTATCCTTAAACAGTGACCCCTTGTTCTGGACTTCCCCAACATCGGGAACAATCTTCCTGCAACTAGCCTGACCAACCCCTTAAGAATTTTGTAAGTTTTTATAAGATCCTTCTTCAATCTCCTAAATTCTAGTGAGTACAAGCCGAGTCTATCCAGTCTTTCTTCATATGAAAGTCCTGACATCCCAGGAATCAGTCTGGTGAATCTTCTCTGTACTCCCTCTCTGGCAAGAATGTCTTTCCTCAGATTTGGAGACCAAAACTGGTCACAATACTCCAGGTGTGGTCTCACCAAGACCCTGTACAACTGCAGTAGAACCTCCTTCTTCCAATACGCAAATCCTTTTGCTATGAATGCTAACATACCATTCGCTTTCTTCACGGCCTGCTGCACCTGCATGCCTACTTTTAATGACTGGTGTACCATGTCACCCAGGTCTCGTTGCATCTCCCCTTTTCCTAATCAGCCACCATTTAGATAATAGTCTACTTTCTTGTTTTTGCCACAAAAGTGGATAACCTCACATTTATCCACATTATACTGCATCTGCCATGCATTTGCCCACTCACCCAGCCTATCCAAGTCACCTTGCAGCCTCCTAGCATCCTCCTCACAGCTAACACTGCACCCCAGATTTGTGCCATCCGCAAACTTGGAGATGTTACATTGAATTCCCTTGTCCAAATCATTAATATATATTGTAAATAGCTGGGGTCCCAGCACTGAGCCTTGCAGTACGCCACTAGTCACTGCCTGCCATTGTGAAAAGGATCAGTTTACTCCTACTCTTTGCTTACTGTTTGCCAGCCAGTTCTCTATCCACATCAATACTGAACCCCCAATACCGTGTGCTTTATGTTTGTATACTAATCTCTTATGTGGGACCTTGTCGAAAGCCTTCTGGAAGTCCAAATATAACACATCCACTGGTTCTCCCTTATCCACTAGTTACATTCTCGAAAAATTCTATAAGATTCGTCAGACATGATTTACCTTTCGTAAATTAATGCTGACTTTGTCCAATGATTTCACCACTTTCCAAATGTGCTGCTATCCCATCTTTAATAACTGACTCCAGCAGTTTCCCCACTATCGAGGTTAGACTAACTGGTATGTAATTCCCCGTTTTCTCTCTCCCTCCCTTTTTAAAAAGTGGGGTTACATTAGCTACCCTCCAATCCTCAGGAACTACTCCAGAATCTAAAGAGTTTTGAAAAATTATCACTAATGCATCCACTATTTCTTGGGCTACTTCCTTAAGTACTCTGGGATGCAGCCTATCTGGCCCTGGGGATTTATCGGCCTTTAATCCATTCAATTTACCTAACGCCACTTCCCTGCTAACCTGGATTTCACTCAATTCCTCCATCTCATTTGACCCGCGGTCCCCTGCTATTTCCAGCAGATTATTTATGTCTTCCTTAGTGAGGACGGAACCAAAGTAGTTATTCAATTGGTCTGCCATGTCCTTGTTCCCCATGATCAGTCTCAGTCCTGCCAGATCAGTCAGCTCCTCTGCTCATCGCTGACTTTGTCCAAACATGAATCAAAAAGGCTTCATCCCAGGACCGAGCTGAAGGAGCCCGTCTTTGACATCAAGGAATCATTGAATCATTTGGTTGAGCATGGTTTAGTTTAGTTTTTAATTTTAGAGATACAGCGCGGAAACAGTCCCTCTTCGGACCACTAAAGTCTGCACCGACCTGCAATCCCCGCTACCACACACACACACACACTGGGGACATTTGATTACATTTACACCAAGCTAATTAACCTACAAACCTGTACGTCTTTGGAGTGTGGGAGGAAGCCGAAGATCTCTGAGAAAAACCCACGCAGGTCACGGGGAGAACATGCATACTCTACATAGCCAAGCACTGTTGTCAGATTCGAATCCGGGTCTCTGTAAGGTAGTAGCTCTACTGCTACGTCACCGTGTTGTTCGTAAATGAAATCAAGAGATCTGGAATCTGGAACCATGGAATCAAGATATCTGATAAAACTGGAGTATTACTGCATCAAGAGGAATATACTACAATGGTTGGAGTGAACACATTCCGCACGTGTTTTGGCTAAATCATTACAGCCCTGGGACAGTTTGGGGATGGGGCAGGAGGAGGGGAGGAGAAGGGAGAGGATGGGTGTGGAGAAGGGAGCTGGAATGGGGGGTGGGAGGGGCTGAAGTAGGGAGGTGGGGTGAGCGGGAGGGAGCTGGAACAGTGGAGGAGAAGGGAGAGGAGGAGGTGAGGAGGAGGGGAAGGGGAGGAGGAAGAAAGGGAGAGGAGTAAGTGAGGGGAGATGGAGCAGAGGAGAATGGGAGTGAATGAAGGTTTCTTAAGGCAATTTCATAACGACAAACATTTGTTTCATCAAAGATCTTCCATCCATCACAAAATTAAGAATGAGAATATTATCTAATGTTGAATTCCTCTTGTTAACAAAGCAATCCATGCCAAAATACAAAAGATCAAACATAATATTCAGGCTTGGGCTGATAAGATCATGTGATAGGAGCAGAATTAGGCCAATAGGCCCGTCAAGTCTACTCCACCATTCAATCATGGCTGATCTATCTCTCCCTCCTAACCCCATTCTCCTGCCTTCTCCCCATAACCCCGACACCCGTACTAATCAACAATCTTTCTATCTCTGCCTTAAAAATATCCATTTACTTGGCCTCCACAGCCATTTGTGGCTGTGAGTTCCACAGATTCACCACCGACAGTTAGCATTACTGACATAAAATGAGAAGGCAGTAGCGATCTTCAAAATTAACTAGTTTAATAATTTCAAAAAATGAAACTACTCATACCCCGAATCTGCAAATTTTCATTTAAATATTAGCTGCCTGTCTGGGCCTTTTCCTTATCGTTCTCTTTTGCACTCCAAAGGCGTGCAGGTTTGTAGGTTAATTGGCCTGTCATGAATGTAAATTGGCCCTCGCGTGTGCAGGGCAATGTTAATGCTTCAACGCTGTATCTCTAAACTAATCTAAACTAAATCTGGTGAAAACCCATGTGGTCACAGGGAGAACTTGCAAACTCCACACAGACAGCACCAAGGTTAGAATAAAGCCTGGGTCTCTGACATGGTGGCACGGTGAGAGTAACATAGAAACTAAACTAAATTAGGTGCAGGAGTAGGCCATTCGGCCCTTCGAGCCCAGCATCTCCCCTAACCAAATAATCTCCCCCAACCAAATAAATGAAGAAAAATTGATCATCAGGTCATTAACTTCATTGTTGCTTGGCAAATTGCTATGAGGCAATTGGTTGCTACACTTGACGAAGATTACTTTATCACTGTGTGTCAAATGCCATTATTCAACCCAATGCTGAAAGTGTCACCATAATTCTCTCTGCTCCCACCTACTGCATGTACTGCACAATTTGTAAATAAACTTAACAATGCCCGCATTTAATTAAATCTAATGCAACTACTCAGGTATCCACTCCGTCATCTGTTCATGTTCTTTCTGTCAGCATTTCTCTTCTAATTAATGATTTGTTCTGCTTCACTCGGAAGCGGAGTAGTCCTACATGCAAGCCCTCCTCACTTTCTGCTTGTGCAACTAACTTCTCCTAAACCTGGTCAAGGATCCCAAAACAATGACATTTCTGTGTACAAAGGGAAATATGGTTTGAATTGATCCATATGTTTGAGGAATTATTTTATTATATAAATCTGTGTTTAAATTATAGTAAAGCGTTTAAATATTAAATGTTTAGTTTTGTTTCGTTTCGTTTCGTAAAATTTTAATTTAGAGATACTGCGTGGAAACAGGCCCTTCGCTCCACCGAGTCCGCATCGACCAGCGATCCCCGCACATTAACACTATCCTACACACACTAGGGACAATTTACATTTGATACCAAGCCAATTAACCTACAAACCTGTACGTCTTTGGAGTGTGGGAGGAAGCCGATGACTGGATAAAACCCACGCAAGTCACAGGTTGAACGTACAAACTCTGTAGAGTACAGTACCCATGGTCGGGATGGAAACTGGGTCTCTGACGCTGCAAGGCAGCAACTCTACCCCTGCGCCTTATTGTCACGTGCACATTGAAAAGCTTTTTGTGTGCTATCCAGTCAATGAAAAGACAATACATGATTACAATCAAGCCGTCCACAGTGCACAGATACGGGATAATGGGAAAACTATATGTAAATTATTACTAACTATAGTAATAATTTATAGTAATATTACTATTACTATTTATAGTAATATTACTATTACTATAAATTATACTAACATAATTTTTCATAAATTATATTACTTATAATATAATTATCTTATAATATATTTATAATATATTATAGCAACACCTTCTGACTGACTCCAGCACTTTGTGTTTTACTCAAGGTTTCAGTAACTGCAGTTCCTTGTGATTCCTTGCGACAGATGGCGCAATGGGCTAAGTGTTCGGCTGGCGACCGGTTCGAATCCCGCTTGGAGTGCATACTGTCGTTGTGCCCTTGGGGCAAGACACTTCACCCACCTTTGCCTGTGTGTAAATGTAATGTAATTATGTGAAGCACTTTGGGGTCAATGCAAGTTGACTAAAAATGTGCTATATAAATAAGATTATTATTATTATTATTATTATTATTATTATTATTATTATTATTATTATTATTATTATTATTATTATTATTATTATTCTAGTGAATTCTAGTAAATATAAAGATTAGTTGAAAAAATGAAACATCATTTCCCAAAAGAACTAATGGGCCTGTCCCATTTTGGTGATTTTTAGGAGACTGCCGGCGACAGTCATAGTTGAATCTGAATCTGAATAGTCGTGACTTCAGGTTGCCGAAAAACCAGCGACTACACTAATCTATCGTGTTCTGAGCCTGTCCCACTTAGGCGATTGTATGGGCAACTGCCGGCGAATAAGACAATGAAATTCACCCAAGTCACAGGGCGACAACCTATGACATCCATGCGACAATGTACGTTAACCTGGCGACAACCTACGGCAGCACCTACGTCGAGCTACCTCATTGGCATCAAAGCCACTGTCGCTGATAAATTTTCAACGTTGAAAATCCAGTGTCGGCCAGAAAGACGCTACGAATTTTTGGGCGACTGAGGAGACCATTCAAGACCATACAGGCGACACCCCGGCGACAGCCTAGTCACCTGTAGTCGCCTAAAAAATCGCCTAAGTGGGACAGACGCATAACACAATACTCAGCAGGTGCAGCAGCATTTATGGAGTGAAGGAAATAGGCAACGTTTCGGGCCAAAACCCTTCTTCAGACTTCAGACAGTCTGAAGAAGGGTTTTGACCCGAAACATTGCCTATTTCCTTCGCTCCATAGTTGCTGCTGCACCCGCTGAGTTTCTCCAGCATTTTTGTGTATCTTCAATTTTCCAGCATCTGCAGTTCCTTCTTAAACTCATAGCACGATAGATCTGAGGAAATTAAAAAGTCCTGCCATTGGATTACCTATCAGAAAAAAACAACACAGCACTGCACTTTGGAGAATATACACAGTCCTCACAATCTCCATGCTCTTGGGGTGACCTTAACAACAACACATTTAAGAATATCTTATCTTCAATGACTCATGCCATTGCTCTGAAGGTGAATTCAGGTCGGAAATAAATGGTCTGCTCAATATGCCCAGCAACTGGGAAAAAAACCAATGTGTTCATAGATCCTGCCTATGGAACCTCAGAGAGATAATGGATGTGGTCTAATCATTGCTTGGTGCCAGGTGCAACCTGGGTTCAAAGATGGGATCCAAATTTCAGTGTTAAAATTTGTTTTTATACACAGAAACAATCAAATCCTGTTCTAACTGGACAAATCATGAAGGTAATAAACCATTACAAGGCTGTTTACCACATTATTAGTAGTTTTCAGAGGGCATGAGGAGAAGGCAGGAGAATGGGGTAAAGAAGGAGAGATAGATCAGCCATGATTTAGTGACGTAGATTTAATGGGCCAAATGGCCTAATTCTGCTCCTATCACTTATGATCTTATGATTAGCAACCTCTACACCAGTGGAACGTGGGGCGGCATGGTGGCGCAACGTCTGAGTTGCTGCCTTACAGGGCCAGAGAACCTAGTTCTATCCTGACTAAGGGTGCTGTCTGTACGGACTTTGTATGCTTTCCCCGTGAACTGTGTGGGTTCTCAATGGGAACTCCGGTTTATAACCACATAACCATATAACAATTACAGCACGGAAAACATGCCATTTCGGCCCTTCAAGTCTGTGCCGAACACTTATTTTCCCCTAGTCCCATTTACCTGCACTCAGACCATAACCCTCCATTACTTTCCCATCCATATACCTATCCAATTTATTTTTAAATGATAAAATCGAACCTGCCTCCACCACTTCCACTGGAAGCTCATTCCACACAGCTGCCACTCTCTGAGTAAAGAAGTTCCCCCTCATGTTACCCCTAAACTTCTGTCCCCTAATTCTCAAGTCATGTCCTCTTGTTCGAATCGTCCCTACTCTCAATGGGAAAAGGTTTCCTCCCACACTCCAAAGATGTACAGGCCCATCGGTTAATTGGCTTGGTAAAATTGAAAATTGTCCCTAGTGTGTGTAGGATAGCGTTATTGTGTGGTGATCATTGGTCGGAGCAGAATCGGTGGGCCGTGAAACCTGTGGCAACATTTGTTGCTTGTGTGGCCACAGACGCCCACGTTTCTGATGAACTAGGCAAAATGTACAACATCACGCTTCTAGACAGATTACCATAATTTTTGCTGCTTTCTGCACCAAACTACAACTTCTCACCTCCACATCCGTGGACTTTCATAATTCATGTTCATTAAAATTTAATATAAAATATACCTTGTGTCTCTCTCTCATTTTGAAGTTGAGGAGTAACCATTTATTGAGATTTCCCAATAATGGACAAGACCTTTCACTTTTAGGTCTTTAATTAAAAATACAAATCTTTGGAATCGTTTCCTGTTACATTAAACGCAGTCAAATAAATAATTGCAGCTGAAACTACCTGTGCAAAACGTGCAATTTCACACTCTCTATAAAACCGGAACATGCCTCTCCAACTTAAATGTTCAGCATTACAAAGAGCTTTAATTTGTCCTTTGCAGTGTTTGCGTTGAAATTAAATTTGTTCCCACTGAATTCAATTTCAAAGGAAGTTATCAGCACACTTACATAGCATGTTTAGTGCATATAACAAAGGCCTGATTTTAACCTGCCTCCCCTCAGTTCACATTTTATTACTGTTTACTCGGCCTTTTATGTTCCATTAGTATTAATTAAATCCTTAATTCTTTATCTGGGAGACATGTTCAAAAAATATTTCTGCCCTGGCAAATTGCAGGATCATTAAAAGCCTGCTCTTCTTCTGCTAACACATGGAGCATGGAAGTTCAACAGGCAATCTGTCTGAGGCTTCTGCCGATGTCTAAAGGTGCCTGTCCCACAGTGGGACTGGGGCTTAACAGTTCACCAGGAGGTACAAGTAACTATTCATACACAGGTTCACATGTACATGCACATGCGCAGGGTGGATCGATGGCACAGCGGTTGCATTGCTGCCTTACAGCGCCAGAGACCCAGGTTGGAACTTGACTACGGGTGCTGCCTGTACAGAGTTTGCACGTTCTCCCCATGACCTAGAAACATAGAGACATAGAAAATAGGTGCAGGTGTAGAGGCCATTCGGCCCTTCAAGCCAGCCCCGCCATTCATTATGATCATGGCTGATCGTCCCCTACCAATAACCCATGCCCGCCTTCTCCCCATATCCCTTGACTCCACTTGCCGCTAGAGCTCTATCTAACTCTCTTAAATCCATCCAGTGATTTGGCCTCCATTGCCCTCTGTGGCTGGGAATTCCATAAATTCACAACTCTCTGGGTGAAAACCTTTTTTTCCTCTTCTCAGTCTTAAATTACCCCCCCCCTTTATTCTAAGACTGTGGCCCCTGGTTCTGGACTCACCCAACATTGGGAACATTTTTCCTGCATCTATCTTGTCCAGTCCTTCTATAATTTTATATGTTTCTATAAGATACCCCTCATCCTTCTAAACTCCAGTGAATACAAGCCTAGTCTTTTCAATCTTTCCTCATATGACAGTCCCGCCATCCCAGGGATCAATCTCGTGAACCAACGCTGCACTGCCTCAATCACAAGGATGTCCTTCCTCAAAATGAGGAGACCAAAACTGTACACAATATTCCAGATGTGGTCTCACCAGAGCCCTAGACAACCGCAGAAGAACCTCTTTACTCTTATACTGGAATCCTCTTGTTATGAAAACCCACCTCCGTGGGTTTTCAACAGGTGCTCCGGTTTAGGCTTGCTAAAATTGTAAATTGTCTCTAGTGAGTAGGAGATAGTGTTAGTGTGCGGGGATCGCTGGTCAACAGACTTGGTGGGCCAAAGGGCCTATTTCTGCGCAGTATCTCTAAACTGCACTAACCAAAAAAAAAAATTTTGCAGCAAGTGCTACTGGTCTTTGTGCATTATTTCCCTGTGTGCGTCCGTGCAAGCGAGCGTGTGTGTGTGTGTGTGTGTCTACGTGCTGTGTGTCATTGCATGGATGTGTGTGCATGCAAGTGTGCATATATGTGTGTGCCTGTGCGTGTGAGTGTGTGTGTGCTTGGGCATGCGTGCGCGTGATCACCCAGCGTTAGTGCTTCTTAGGAGAGGTAACTGGACTTCCAGATTGCAGCACGAAAGTTGGATAAATTTCCCCTTACTTTCCCAAAGATTGAATACCCTGATGAAGATTAATAACCAACTCCAGACAGCACTTCAGTCACTAACCAGATGGTACACTTTCCTTTCAACTTTCCAAGGATCACCATGAAATTTATTTTCAAGATCATCAACCATGTCTCTCTGCTTTTTATGGGCTCACTATCAATAAAGAATATAAATTCAAGTCATTTCCATCCAGCAACTGATGAGAAGGTAACTCATCAATGGCAGTAATTAAGTCTGCAGTAGTCAGCATCAAAGTGTCAATAATAAATAAATAAATAAGCATCTTAAGCAGTTTTAAAGGAATACCTAACTCTATCACCACACCAGTGCCTGAATGAATCGACTGGTGATTTCTGACTTACTGATTTAATAGTTCTAAATCTTCTCTCACAACAATGAGAGATAGAAACATAGAAAAGTAGAATATAGGTGCATGAGGAGGCCATTCGGCCCTTCAAGCCAGCACCGCCATTCATTGTGATCGTCTCCAATCAATAACCCGTGCCTGCCTTCTCCCCGTATCCCTTGATTCCACGAGCCCCTAGAGCTCTATCCAACTCTCTCTTAAATCCATCCAGTGACTTGGCCTCCACTGTCCTCTGTGACAGGGAATTCCACAATTTGATTTAGAAATATTGATGATGTTTAGAAATATTTAGATGATTTAGAAATATTCATTCCAAAGCCCCCTTCACCATGACCCTGTAAGTTTTAGTCATCTAATCTTTGATCCTGTAAGTGGATTAGTCTGAAGAAGGGTCTCGACCCAAAACATCACCCATTCCTAACCAGAGATGCTGTCTGTCCCGTGGAGTTACTCCGCCATTTTGTGTCTATCTTCAGGAGATTCTATCGGTCCACTTTTGCCAGGTCCTATCAGAACATGGTCCTAACTTGCACCAAGTCCCTTTCACCCATGCATTACTGGCATGCCTTGTCTCCAAGTTCAGAACCATCAGTTTTAATTTGATAGATAGAGAAGCTAGAACAAATCAGGGACAGCACCGGTTGACTTCAAGAAGGGTGGAGTCCATAATGGCCCATTGTTGGCTGACCGTCAGCACATATTCCCGAGCAATCCCAGTCGTTAACATATCTTCCTCAGCCAAAAATGGGCCATTATGGACTCAACTCTTCTAGAGGTCATCTGTTGCTGGCCCTGTGCTGTCCTGGCCTTCTCTATCATTCAGTCTGAAGAAGGGCTGCAAGCTGAGGCATCACCTAATCCTTTTTTCCAGAGATGCTGCCTGACCCGCTGAGTTACTCCAGCATTTTGTGTCTATCTTTGGTATAAACCAGCATTTGCAGTTCCTTCCTACTTCCTACAGTTTTAAAGTTCCCTTCCTTGTTTTCAAACGTTTGTTTGAAAGAAGGGCAAATTTTCCGTACAGAGGGTGGTGTCCATTTGGAATGAGCTGCTGGAGGAAGTAGCAGATCCAGGCGCATTTATAACAATTAAAATACATTTGGAAAGGTTTAGAAAGATACGGGCCAAAGGTAAACCGTGGAACAAGAAGACATCTTAATTGGCATGGATGCAATGGCCTGAAGGATCAGATTCCGTGCTGTAGAATGTTCTGACTTTAAGGCCAACTCGAATGTCATGAGAGGAACTACCAAAAGTAGACTGGTAGAAATCAATAGCTAGGAGGTCTACATCTGAGAAGTAAGAATCATTTAAAAATGAAATAATAAGGGCCTGGGACTGTATTTTCCAATTAAAGTGAAAACTTTAATGTTTGCTTTCAACTGTTATGGCATTAAGTAGAAGAGTCCGGAAGTCATATTGCAGTTGTACAAAACCGAAGGCCTTATTTGTTAGGGAAGTCCTGGACAAGGGGTCACAGCCTAAGGATAAGGGGGAAAGCCTTTAAAACCGAGATGAGAAGAACTTTTTTCACACAGAGAGTGGTGAATCTCTGGAACTCTCTGCCACAGAGGGTAGTTGAGGCCAGTTCATTGGCTATATTTAAGAGGGAGTTAGATGTGGTCCTTGTGGCTAAAGGGATCAGGGGGCATGGAGAGAAGGCAGATACAGGATACTGAGTTGGATGATCAGCCATGATCATATTGAATGGCGGTGCAGGCTCGAAGGGCCGAATGGCCTACTCCTGCACCTAATTTCTATGTTTCTATGTTATTTGAAGTATGGTGTCACATTACAGCAAAGAAATCTTGGAAAATACGTTGGAAAGAATGGATAAAAGATTCACCAGGCCATTGCCGGTATTTGGGAGAATAGTAGCAATAAGAAGAAGTTGGATGAACCTGGACTACTTTCTCTGAAGCATCGGAGGCCGAGGGGCAACCTAATAAAATATAAAATGCTTATAGATAGAAGGCAGGAGAATGGGGTTAGGAGGGATAGTTCAGCCTTGATTGAATGGGGGAGTAGACTTGAAGGGCCGAACGGCCTGATTCTATGCCGACCATAGATCAGATAGATAGAGTTCTACCCCCCTCCCCCTGGCAAGTTTCTTACACAGAGAGTGGTAGGTCCCTGGGAAATGCTGCTGGGGGTGGGTTTGTAGATGTGGGGAGTGGTTGCGGCATTTAAGAAGCAGTTTGAGAGATACATGAAGAGACAGAGAATCAATGGATATAGATGATGTTCAGATAGATGGGAGCATGACGAGCTGGAGACTGGCATTGGCTCTATATTATGTTGTGTACCAAGGTACAGTGAAAAGGTTTGTTTGTGTGCTATCCTGTCAAATCTTACTGTACATGAATGCAGCCAGCCTATTGTTGTAATAAACCCTAACATTATAATCTCAGAATTTTCTAATATTTTCCAATTCTGACCTCTTGATTGTCCCTGAATTGAACTGTTCCTGCATCGGTGACATTGGTTACAACTGCAAGGCTCAATACTCCAATTTTTCTCCCTAAACCATTCCACTTATCTCTTTTTTAATTTTAGGATTCTCCTTGATCAAACCCTGGTACATCCTTATGCATCTCAACATATCTCATATTCTGATTATGCCATTGCAAATCATCTTCAGACATCCCAACAATTGAAGAGGTGCAATATCAATGGTTGTTGTTTCTGTGTGTTGCATTCACATCATCACAGACCCACACCATTCTGGTCACACATTCATTTCTCCGTTGCCATCGGGAAGAAGGTACAAGAGCATGAATTCTGTAACATCCAGGTTCAGGAACTTCCCCACAGCCATCAGGACTCTGCGCTGACCAACATCGCGGAGTCCTGGGATCCCTTTGCTGCGGGCCGCCAGCATGAATCTCCGCTCAGCTCAGCCTGTAGACTTCGGGAGCCACAGTCTCCTGTAGGAAGTGGCCGATTCGGAGGTCCAAGCCGCTGAGAATGTTCTCCCATTCCGACATCGGAGTTCCATCATCCCAGCAAGAGGGCCTAAGCATCCGGCCGCCCGTAGCGGCGAAAGCGGGGGGCTCGGGAGGCCGCGACCACGGGTGAACAACAGAACAACAGAGGAGGATGACTGAACTTTGGTGCCTTCCCTCACAGTGGGAAACTTTGATTCCACTGTGTGGGGATGTTTATGTTAAAGACTATCTTGTTCTGTGTTCTTTTTTTTATTATTCGTATGGCGACCACAAATTCCACTGTACCAATTGGTGCATGTAACAATAAACGTCTCATTTTTTCTTGACTCTTGTCCATTAAACACGATATCAAATAATCTCTGAGCAATAACAGTCTATTATTATTATTATTGCACAAAATCTATTTATTTATTGTGTATATATGGTCGATTGTCTATAGACACACTCAACTTTTATCTTCCGTTTTGTGTTATGTTTACATATTCTGTTGTGCTGCAGCAAGTAAGAATTTCATTGTCCTATCTGGGACACATGACAATAAAACTCTCCTGACTCTCGACTCTTGAAAATGAACCAAGGTGACAATTTAAAAAATCTTAAACACCAGTGCAATTTTTTTTACAACAATAAAAAATGTTGTGTTAAAATTTGATGAGGCCAAATATGCAAAATTGAAAAAGAGTCTCAACCCAAAACATCAACTATACCTTTTTTCCAGAGATACTGCCTGACCCCCTGAGTCTGTCTTTGAAGTATTGTGTTCCATTTCAATAGGCAGTAGACAATAGACAATAGGTGCAGGAGAAGGCCATTCGCCCTTTGAGCCAGCACCACCATTCACTGTGATCATGGCTGATCATCCACATTCAGTACCCCGTTCCTGCCTTCTCCCCATATCCCCTGCTCTGCTATCATTAAGAGCTCTATCTAGCTCTCTCATGAAAGCATCCAAAGAATTGGCCTCCACTGCCTTCTGAGGCAGAGAATTCCACAGATTCACAACTCTCTGGGTAAAAAAAGATTTTTGTCATCTCCGTTCCAAATGGCCGACCCCTTATTCTTAAACTGTGTATGGCCCCTGGTTCTGGCCTCCCCCAACATCAGGGACATGTTTCCTGCCAATCCCTTAATAATCCCTCTAGCATGTCCAATCCCTTAATAATCTTATATGTTTCAATAAGAAGCCCACTCATCCTTCTTTCCACATCAGTCACCCCAATACAGGAAGGATGTTAAGCTGAAAAGAGTGCAGAGAAGATTTACAAGAAGGTTGATAGAACTCGAGGGCCTGGGCTATGGAGAGGTTGGGCCTGCTAGAACTTTATTCCATGGAGTGCAAGAGAATAGGGAGTGATGAGGGGAAACATAGGGTCAATGCAATCTTTAACCCAGGGTAGTGAAATCAAGAACCAAGTTTATGGTGAGATTTAATAGGAATCTGAGGAGCACCTTTTTCTTACAGAGGGTGGTGAGTATATGGACCAAGCTGCCAGATGAGGTAGTTGAGACAGGTACTTTAACCACATTTAAAAGACATTTGGACATAAATGGATAACCGTATAACAATTACAGCATGGAAACAGGCCACTCGGCCCTTCTAGTCCGTGCCGAACACTTACTCTCACCTAGTCCCATCTACCTGCACTCAGACCATAACCCTCCACTCCTTTTCCGTCCATATACCTATCCAATTTATTTTTAAATGATAAAATCGAACCTGCCTCCACCACCTCCACTGGAAGCTCATTCCACTCAGCAACCACTCTCTGAGTATAGGAAATCTTTCCTATCCTCTGAGGATAGGAAAGATTTAGGGGGGGGGGGGGGGGGGGGAAGATGCAGCGAGACCTGGGTGTCATGGTACACCAGTCATTGAAGGTAGGCATGCAGGTACAGCAGGCAGTAAAGAAAGCGAATGGTATGTTAGCTTTCATTGCAAAAGGATTTGAGTATAGGAGCAGGGAGGTTCTACTGCAGTTGTACAGGGTCTTGGTGAGACCACACCTGGAGTATTGCGTACAGTTTTGGTCTCCAAATCCGAGGAAGGACATTATTGCCATAGTGGGATTGCAGAGACGGTTCACCAGACTGATTCCTGGGATGTCAGGACTGTCTTATGAAGAAAGACTGGATAGACTTGGTTTATACTCTCTAGAATTTAGAAGATTGAGAGGGGATCTTATAGAAACTTACAAAATTCTTAAGGGGTTGGACAGGCTAGATGCAGGAAGATTGTTCCCGATGTTAGGGAAGTCCAGGACAAGGGGTCACAGCTTAAGGATAAGGGGGAAATCCTTTAAAACCGAGATGAGAAGAACTTTTTTCACACAGAGAGTGGTGAATCTCTGGAACTCTCTGCCACAGAGGGTAGTTGAGGCCAGTTCATTGGCTATATTTAAGAGCGAATTAGATGTGGCCCTTGTGGCTAAGGGGATCAGGGGGTATGGAGAGAAGGCAGGTACGGGATACTGAGTTGATCAGCCATGATCATATTAAATGGCGGTGCAGGCTCGAAGGGCCGAATGGCCTACTCCTGCACCTAATTTCTATGTTTCTATGTCTATGTTTCTAGATGGATATGGGCCAAACGCAGGCAGGTGGGATTAGTGTGGATGGTGCATCTTGTAGAGCACGAGCAAGTTGGGCTGAATGGCGTGTTTCCATGCTCTATAACTCCATGAGTATAAAAACAAAAACGCAACCTTGAGTCCATTATCAAGCATTTAGAATGAGCCATTTCTTTTAACTCTCAGTTTTAGTTTCTGTATTGTTGTTGATCATGAGTTTTTTTTTTTTTTTGACACTGCCCTTGGCCAAAGTTTTCATAACGCTCTCATTGAAAGAGTGGGCAATAATTCACATGAAAAAATTGCAGGCCCGGTAAGTGAATGTCATAAATTGTAAGCTGTTCTTAGTCATCAAGATTCTGAAAAAGGTGCTTTGAATCACATTCAATTAGTTGACATCTGTTTCCTTGATCTCACCCTCTCTCTCAAAATCATTGGGAGCCTATATTGATTATCTCGTCCCAGTAATTACATTGGATGTGGACCAGCCATCTCTTACCAGCCATTGTTGCTGTTCGACAAAATCACTCGAAAGAAAGAAAAAACGCTCTAAAGCATTTCAACTACAAAGTCTAAAAGCAAATTCTGGTCGATCTTAGGTTTCATAGATAGGCAATTGCCTGAAATTCAAATTTCAAAAATGGGGAGAGAGTTGCAATAAAAATAACGTTAGAACAGATAAATAGATAGAAAAGGTTTAGAGAGATACGGACCAAACACAGGCAAACAGGTCTTTGGATAAAGGGTATGTTGGTCGGCATGATTGAGTTGGGCTGAAGGACCCATTTCCATGCTGTATGATTCTACAACTCTATGGACCAAACACTTGCAGGAGGAATAGTTTAGATGGGGTAAGTTGGTCAACGTGGGCAAGTTGGGCTGGAGGGCATGTTTCCACGCCGTGTGACTCTATGACTCCATGACACAAGGGACTTGAGCAAAACACTAACTGCAGAAGGGACCCAGTTTGTCAAGCAGTATCTGTGCAGGGAAATGGACAGGTGACATTTCTTGTTGGCATATATTTCTTTCCACGGTTGCCACCTGAACCGCTGGGTTCTCCAAGCAGTTAGATTTTTTGGTGGGAGGTGTGAAGACTGTTGGAAATTGGACTTGACCTTTATTTTAGCAAATGTTGTAAGTCTGTCATGCTTCCTGTTATATATCGCTTTTCACATCCATTTCAGGTCTCCCCTATGCACTTCATAAATGGAAAAGTACTTTTGAACACGGTGAGAACCTTTTGTTCCAGGATGGAAATGTCAAATAAAAGGAACAGACAGCCTTAAGGTGAAAAGAAGCAATGTTTAAAGGAGATATGCGGGCAGGTAGTTTGCACAGATGGTGGTACGATCCTGGAATGCGCTGCTGGGGGTAGTGGTGGAGGCAGATATGCGAAGATAGCATTTAAGAGACTTTCGAAGAGGCACATGAATAGGCACATAGGCTCGATGGTAACCCTGTATCGTCTCTCCGCTCCCTGGTGAGCATGAAACAAAAGCTTTTCACTGAAACTCAGTACACGTGACAATAAACTAAACTCAAAACCCAAACTCAGACTGATTATGCAGGGAATGGAGGGATATAGATTATGTGCTGGCAGAGTTGAGTTGGTTTTGGCATCATGTTCAGCACAGACATTGTGGGACGAAGGGCCCATTCCAGCGATGTCTGAGAAAGGGTCTCGACCCAAAACGCCATCTATTCCTTTTCTCCAGAGATGCTGTCTGACCCAATGAGTTACTCCAGCTTTTTGTGTCTATGTACTATTCGGTGTTCGCTGTTGAAGAGTGGTCATTGTAAACTGTAACCTCCAACTACCAATTTTGGACCAGCTTTCATAGAAACATAGAAAATAGGTTCAGGAGTATGTCATTCAAGGGCCAGGAAGTGAGCGGGTAAGATCATCTCTGACCCCTCTCACCCCGGCCACAAACTCCTTGAATCACTTCCCTCTGGAAGGCGACTCCGGACTGTCAAAGCTGCCACAGCCAGGCATAAAAACTGTGTTTTTTTCCCCCACGAGTAGTAGCCTTACTCAATAACAAAGCCTCCTTTTGCTCTGGTATTTTATTTAATTCACATGTTTAATCAATAATGTTTTATTACTAATGTTTAATGTTTTATATGTCATTCCTAACTGTCACTGTATGTCATGTTGTCACTTGCGGGCAGAGCACCAAGGCAAATTTATTGTATGTGAATACTGAGCCAATACTCTTACTTACTTACTAAGGAATAGAGTCCCTGCCTGCTCAATCCCTTCCTATGGCTCAGGCCCTCGAGTCCTGGCCACATCCTTGTACATCTTCCCTGCTCCCTTTCCAGCTTGACAACATCTTGGTCTTGGACTAGGTCTTGATGAAAGTATTGCACACAGAGTCCGCACCAACCAGCGATCCCCGCACATTAACACTATCCTAGATCAGAACAGGAGAGATTCTGTGAGGTAATAAGGTCATTAGGTCATGTGATTCAATCTTGCTTGATGTATCTCTCCTAGCCCCATTCTCCTGCCTTCTCCCCATAATCCCCGTCACCCATACCAATCAAGAATCTATCTATTTCTGCCCTGTAAATATCTACTAACTTGACCTCCACAACCTTCTGTGGCAATGAATTCCACAGTCACCAGAAGAAATTCCTCCTCATTTCCTTTGAAAAGGAACATACTTTAATTCTGAGGCTACAACCTCTGGTCCTAGACTCTCCCACTAGTGGAAACATCCTCTCCACATCCACTCTATCCAGGGCTCTTTTGTAACCTTACAAACTCAATCTACACCAGTCCAACACCACTCACGACCCAGATGCACACCTAGTGGAACACGGCTTTCCAAAATTGCAACACTGGACCCACACAATTCTTCCAGGATCCTATAATTTCTATGATTCTCTTCTCAGTCGCAAACTGAACACAGAAATATTCAGATAATTGAACCTATATTTAAACTCGCCTGTTGAACAAGAAACTAGAAATAACAAATCCATGTCATTCCACTAAATGGAATACACCTTCTTCTGCATGATAAAACAAGACAAAATACTTTTATAGATGTTATCTTTCCCTTCTACCACAAAGGAACTGCATCATGAGTGTATTTTTTTACTCTATAATATAATAGAATGTTAAGTAAGAATAAAATTAGTTTTGCACAATACAATGGCTAACTTTTCACAAAGGCAACATGCAAATCAGTTGCTTCACAACACATTACCTTCTAACAGATTGCAGATCAAGGTTTATGTTTCTGAAGAAAAGCGGCATTCATTCTTTATTGAGTCTGTGGTTACAAAACCGAACTGCTCTATACAGTAATTGCTTTTCTTTTTTTTCACTTGCTGACTTTTGAATGGAAAAAGAGCTTGTAGGAGCTGGCTAGGGTCTTATTTTTGTAAGCTAATTTGCTTGGTAAATTTTTTAATTGTGCCTGGTGCATGTAGGATTGTGCAGGGATCACTGGTCGGCACAAACTCAGTGGGCTGAAGGGCCTGTTCTCGCTTTGTATCTCTGAACTAAACAAAACTAAAATTTAACCTTCACTTCACAAAGTTGTTAATTAAATTTTAAAGATCGTGGAAGCCAGCTGTGTGGATTGGTTGCTCTGTCTTCAACATTACAATAATAATTTCATGTAAAATCATCGGTTGTAAAGAACTTTGGAATTTCAAGAGCTACCATATAAAACACATCTTTTACTTTTCGCTTGTAACTAACTGAACCTCATTTTCAGTGTTTTTTTAATTGAATATGAATCTTTTATGAGATACATAAAAGTAACTCTTCAATATTACAACGTGATATAAGATATGTTCACTCCAATAGATGCAAAACCTGAATCCAAAACTTAACATCTGTGCAACCTTAATATTTCATCAGTTTGGTGATAATTCTTTTCATTTAGCGTTTGGAAAAACTGGGTATATTCAGTAATTAGAAAAAAGTACTTCACCCGCAAAGGACGTTACCTTTCAGTCCCCAAACAGTGTAATTAAATTGAAAATGGTAACAGTTACATGTACATTGTCAAAGTCCCTGAAAGTTATTAAAATTTATTGTCTACCAATCCATTATCTTGAGACCCCTGAGCTGGCTTGGTAAAATCAAAAGCGATTGGTTAGCAGTCTATGCATTTTTGAAAAGCCATGTGCAGCATTTTAAGGCAAATTGAATGAACATGTAAATTCTGCATGCTTGGAAGTGAATGTTATTTTTTTCCCCACTAGCAGATTTCGCTATTCTTTCAGTTTCATCAATATAAACCAAAAACAAAATCCAAAACGCACAAGCCCTTTATATTTTTAGTTCACAATATTGTTGTAGAGTTATACAGCGTGGAAACAAGCCCTTTGACCCAACTTGCACACACCAAACAACCTGTCCCAGCTACACTAGTCCCACCTGCACATATTTGGCCCATATTCCTCCAAACCTGTCCTACCCATGTACCTGTCTTAAACGTTGAGATAGTCCCAGCCTCAACTACCTTATCCGGCAGCTCATTCCAAACACCCATCTTCAATTCAACTTGAGTGAAAAAGTTACTCCTTAAACTCTTATTATATCTTTCCCCCTTCATCTTAAACTTATATCCCCTGGTCCTCGTTTCAGCTACTCTGGACAAGAGACTCTGCATCTACTTGATCTATTCTTCTCATGATTTTATAAGATGACCCCTGTATTATAAATAGTTTCCTCTTTCATTGCTTCATTTTGTCTACATTAGCATCTTGCTCTTTAGTTTAGTTTTGTTTTGAGATACCGTGTGGAAACAGTCCCTTTGACCCATCGAGTCCACACCGACCATCGATCCCTATACACCAGCACAATCCTACCCACTGGGAAACAATTTACAATTTTTACCAAAGCCAATTGACCAACAAACGTGCACATCTTTGGAGTGGTGAAGGAAACCATAGGTCTCGGAGAAAACCCACGCGGTCTTGGGGAGAATGTACAAACTCCGTACAGACAAGCACCCGTTGTCAGGATCGTACCCAGGTATCTGGCGCTGTAAGCCAGCAACTCTACCACTGTGCCACTCTAAATGCTCTACTAATAAGGTGGGTTATCGGCTCATTTTCTCACCTGTGTTGCTTGAACAGAATCTTTGAGAAGAACTTTGGTGAGGGAGCTGAAGAATTGAGATTATTCATGGCATTTGAATTTTTTTTTTTTTTTTTTTTTTTAATTTTATTTTTATTAGAAGTACGGTAAATTACAATCCTACACAACACATATATCTTAATACATTTTTTGTACCGCTTCATTTTTTTTGAGCTTTAAGAAAAAGGTAGAAGTAAGGAAAGTAAAGAAAGTGCAAGAGAGTCGTGCAGTGCAAGAGTGTTGGGAAAAGAAAGCCCCTTAGGAAAGAAGTTAGAGAAGGAAGTAAAGTGAGAAAATAGACCCTAGAAAAGAAAGAGAGAGAAAATAGAAACAATCGCTCTATTATAACATTAAACTCCGCAGAAAGGGGACTACCAACCAAGTCTGTTTTGTTATTTTACCTCCCGTTACCAGGTCCTGATACCACTTATTTATATATTTGTTTGTTTTTTTTAAATTACTATTGCACCTCATACTTGTAATAGGTCCAGAAACATAGACCACGTCTTTTGGAATTGGTCTGCTTTACCTGCTAGGAGGAATCTCATCTCTTCCAAATGTAATGTTTCAAACATATTTGATATCCACATTTTTATTGTTGGTGTCGGCGCATTTTTCCAGAATTTAAGTATAAGCTTTTTTCCCATTATTAGCCCGTAATTAAATAAATTCCTCTGAAACACGTTTAATTCAGGGTTATCTTCCGATATTCCGAAGATAATCCATTCTGGTTTTGGTACCAGTTTTATTTTGATCAATTTTGAAAAAATATCAAATATTTCATACCAGAATTTTTGGATTTTTGTACAAAAAACAAAAGAGTGCGCTATGGTAGCTTCTTGACACAGGCATTTATCACAGATTGGTGAAACATTAGGGAAGATTTTATTTAATTTAGTTTTTGAATAATATAATCTATGTAATGTTTTAAATTGGATGAGCGTATGTCGTACGTTGATCGAACATTTATGCACCTGTAGTAAATGATTATCCCAGGTCTCTTTTGAGATTTTTATAGCTAATTCTTGTTCCCAATCTTTTCTAATTCCGTCTGTTGTGGGTATTTCTATGTTTAAAATGATATTATATAGGTACGATATTAAATTAGCTGATTCCGCCTTGGTCTTCATTGCTTCATCCAATAAGTCGGAAGGCATATCATGATAGTCTTTTGTGTGTTTTTTCAGATAATCACAAATTTGAAGATATTTAAAATATTGATTATTTTTCAAATTATATTTCAGTTGTAGTTGTTGAAATGATAGTAAATTCCCCAATTCATACAGATCTTCGAGCGTTTTAATTCCCATTCTTTCCCATTGTATAAATGATTTGTCTATGATTGATGGTTTAAACGATGGATTATTGACTATTGGTATTAAAAGAGATAGGTTTCTTAATTTTAAATTCTGTTTTATTTGTTTCCATGTTCTTATTGTGTTATGTATAATTGGATTTTTATTATAATTTTTATTATTCAAATTTATTGGTGAGAGGATGGTCGCTCCTATATTACTCGGGGAGCAGTCCCCTTTTTCCATTACCATCCAGTCCGCCTGCTGTGCAGAGTTATCCAGCAGGTGAATCATATTTTTAATATTTACTGCCCAATTATAATACATAAAATTAGGGAGCGCTAGACCCCCCAGCTCTTTTCGTTTATTAAGGTGTGCTATTTGTATTCTATGGGATTTATAATCCCATATAAAATTTGTAATGTCTGAGTCCAATTTTTTTTTAAACTTTTTTGGGAGATATATAGGTATTGATTGAAATAGGTATAGAATTTGTGGTAAGAAAACCATTTTAATAGCATTTATTCTGCCTATTAAGGACATCGGAAGTGTTTTCCAGAATTTAATCAAATTATTCAATTTCTTGAGTAAGGGATTGTAATTGGCTTTAAACATATCCTGGTAATTTCTAGTAATTTCAATTCCCAAATATTTGAATTTTTCTTTAGCTATTTTAAAGGGAAATTTACGAAGATGTGTTGAGTCTTTTGGTTTTATCGACATAATTTCACTTTTGTTCCAATTTATTCTATATCCCGAAAAGGATCCAAAGTCCTCAATTAAATTTAATATGTTTGGTATACTAATTTGTGGTTTTGTGATGTACAGTAGTACATCATCGGCATATAGGGATATTTTATTCTTTGAGTATTTTGTATTATAACCATGAATAGCCGGATGTGTTCTTATGTTTTCAGCAAGGGGTTCAATTACCAAAGCAAATAACAGCGGTGATAATGAGCATCCTTGTCTATTGCCCCTTGATAGTTCAAATTTCGAGGATAAAATATTATTAGTTAATATTCTAGCCGTAGGTTTGTTATATAATAGTTTTATCCATGCGATAAAGTTTTCTCCCAATTGGAATTTTTGCAATACTTTAATCATATAATCCCATTCTACTTGATCAAACGCTTTTTCTGCGTCCAGTGAGATAATAGATAACTCTTGGTCGTGAGATTTATGTGAGTGCATTATGTTAAGCAAACGTCTCAGATTATTGAATGAGTGTCTCTTAGGTATAAATCCTGTTTGATCTCCATTTATTAATCTACTAACGTACCTGCTTAGTCTACTGGCTAGTGTTTTCGCTATTATTTTTTGATCCGTATTTAACAAAGCAATAGCTCTATATGAGCCTGGTTCTTCTATGTTTTTGTCTTTTTTAAGTATTAATGTGATCGTTGATTCTGCTAATGTTTCGGGTAAGCTTTGCTCTTTAAAAGCGTATGTATACATTTTCTGTAATCGTGGGGTAACTATATCGTAAAAGGCTTTATAGAATTCACTACTAAATCCGTCTGGTCCTGGTGTTTTGCCATTCTTTAGTGTTTTTATTGTGTCTTCTATCTCCTTAGAGGTAATTGTTGCTCCCAGTTCCTCTTGTTCCTTCAATTCTAATTTTGGGAGGTTGCAATTTTCCAGAAATTCTGAAATTTTATTATTATCTATTGATGTTTTAGATGTATATAGATTTTCGTAAAATTGAGCAAATCTTTTATTGATATCTTTGGGTAATGTTAATAATTCCCCACTATCTGATTTAATCTTTAGTATTGCATTCTCTTTTTCCCGTTTTTTCAACTGGCGTACTAAGAGTTTGTGGGGTTTGTCCCCAAATTCAAAGTGTTCTTGTTTTGTAACTTGGAATAGTGTTATAACTTTCTCTGACAATAATTTATTCAGCTTGAATTTCAATAATAGGATTTTATTATGTTTATCTATAGTTGGATCTTTAGCATTATCTGTATCTAATTGTTTTATTTGTTCTTCTAAATGTCTTTGTTCTTTCTTATTCTTTTTATTTTGATAAGCTTGAAATGAAATAATGACTCCTCTAATAAATGCTTTAAAGGATTCCCATAATAGCGTGGGGGATATATCTGGTGTATCATTTATCTCAAAGAATAAGTCCATCTGTTTTTTTAGATATATACTCCCTTGTGGGTCTTTTAAAAGTTGCGAATTAAACCTCCAAAACGATTTATTCATAGACATTCCTTCTAATTTTAAAACAAAGGTTAAAGGAGAGTGATCTGAAATCGCATTAATGTGGTATTTAGGATTCATAGTGTGTGTAATTAATTTTGTATCCACAAGAAAATAGTCTATCCGTGAATATGTTTTATGCACCGTTGAATAGAACGAGTAGTCCCTTCCCGTCGGATTTGCAATCCTGGCATTTGAATTTTCACTGGTGATTATGACAGGAGTAAGACTGGAAGATTTTTCTAAAGTACCCCTTAATATTAGGATTATATTTCCACAAAATAGAAGAAAATTATGTTTTTATTAACAGAAAGAACAAAGTGCTTTCTTATCCGGAAAGTTGTCTAGCCTAGAGAGAATGGATGTGGAGAGGATGTTTCCACTAGCGTGGGAGTCTAGGAGCTGAGGCCATAGCCTCAGAATTAAAGGGTATTCCTTTAGGAAGGAGACAAGGAGGAATGTCCTTAGTCAGAGGTGGTGAATCTGTGAAATCCATTACCACAGAAGCTGTGGAGGCCAAGTCAATGGATATTTTTAAGGCAGAGATATATAGAGTCTTAGAATGGGTGTCAGGGGCTATGGGGAAAAGGCAGGTTCAGAGGGAGTGATAGATCAGCCATGATTTAATGGTGGAGCAGACTTGATGGGCTGAATGGCCTAAATCTGCTCCTATCACTTATGAACTTATTATGAACAGCCTGTTTCTGACCTGTTTCTGAGCAACTCTATTAGCCCTGTCCCACAGTGCAAGTTCATTCCAAGAGCTCTCGAGTTTAAAAAAAATAAATCAAACTTGTGGTAAGCACGGAGAATGAACGTGGCGGGCACGTCGGTGCTCGGGGACGTCTCTTAGTGCTAACGGCAGATACTCGGGAAGACTTGCTAATGGCAGGCAAGCACAGGAAGACTCGCGAAGATTTTTGAACATGATGAAAAATGTCCACGAGAGCCCCGAGTACCGACGAGTCGCCATTACCATAAATCTCCAAGTTCGAATCAGGGCAAACTCAGGAGTACTCTTGGAAGGAATGCGTACCGTGGAACAGGGCTTTAAGGTTCTATAACTCTAATTCTTTAAAATGTGTCCACATTATCTTCCTTCATTCTCGTTTCCATATGTAGTGGTGGTTTTTCCAACGTCTCAAAGTTTAACCTTCGATAGCCACTAATTTGTCGGGGATGATTAGAACAGTAGTCTCACGCACTCCACGACACATTTGTAACAGCAAAGCTGAATCTAGCGGAAGTAGTCTTTTGATTAATAGCCTCCTTATTGGAGTAAATACAAAACAATGAAATAACTCATAACTACCCTTTCTTAATCATCATTCCATTCATATCATATCTATATTACTAAAAGTCTGTTCTTGTCCGGTTTTGGCCATCTGTGCTGCGATTTCCGAGAGAACGCCGCCACCTACGGCCGTCATTTTTGGCCATCTCGCTCAGAGCCCCCCTCCGCCGCATGCGTGCTGAGGATTTTTCCCGTCGATTAAAAATGACAGAGATATTAATGTTTTTTACAAAATTCCCCATTCTCTCTGCTGCCCCCGCTGGCGGCAGGGGGGAGGGACTATAAAACCAGGAAGTGGTGTGCCACAGTCTCTTCAAGATGGAGGAAGGCAGAGGGTCACATTTCTCTGAGCTGTGAATAACACTGAACACATGTCTACTCAAATGTAAGTGCCCTTAGTGGTTCTAAAATGCTTGCAGAATGTGTCTATTGGTTCTAAAGCTTGCAAAAAATGTATATTGGTTCTAAAGCTTGCAAAAAAATGTATATTGGTTCTAAAGCTTGCAAAAAATGTCTATATGGTTCTAAAGCTTGCAAAAAGTGTCTCTATTGGTTCTTAAGCTTGCAAAGCTTGCAAAAAATGTCTCTAGTGTCTCTATTGGTTCTTAAGCTTGCCAAAAGTGTCTCTATTGGTTCTTAAGCTTGCAAAAAAAGGTGTCTTGGTTCTAAAGCTTCCAAAACAAATCGAAAGGCACTGCAAATGGTGGCATGAAGTTGAAAGGCACTACTTACTGCAAATGGTGGCTTGGGAGCTTTGGCTTGAAGTTGAAAGGCTCTATTACTGCAAATGGTGGCTTGGTTGCTTTGGCTTGAAGTTGAAAGGCACTACTTACTGCAAATGGTGGCTTGGGTGTGGCTTGAAGTTGAAAGACATCACTTACTGCAAATGGTGGCTTGAAGTTGAAAGGCACAACTTACTGAAAATGGTGGCTTGGCAGCTTTGGCTTGAAGTTGAAAGGCACTACTTACTGCAAATGGCGGCTTGGGTGTGGCTTGAAGTTGAAAGACATCACTTACTGCAAATGGTGGCATGAAGGTGAAAGGCACTACTCACTGCAAATGGGGGGCATGGGTGCATTGGCTTGAAGTTCAAAGGCACTACTTACTGAAAATGGAGGCTTGGGAGCTTTGGCTTGAAGTTGAAAGGCACTATTACTGCGAATGGTGGCTTGAGGGCTTTGAAGTTGATACGCACTACCTGCAAATGATGGCTTGGGTGTGGCTTGAAGTTGAAAGACACCACTTACTGCAAATGGTGGCATGAAGTTGAAAGGCACTACTTACTGAAAATGGAGGCTTGGGAGCTTTGGCTTGAAGTTGAAAGGCACTATTACTGCGAATGGTGGCTTGGTTGCTTTGGCTTGAAGTTGAAAGGCACTATTTACTGCTAATGGTATCATGGAGTTGAAAGGCACTACTTACTGCAAATGGTGGCATGAGGTTGACAGGCACTACTTACTACAAATGGTGGCTTGGGTGCATTGGCTTGAAGTTGAAAGGCACTATTTACTGCAAATGGTATCTTGAAGTTGAAAGGCACTACTTACTGCAAATGGTGACTTGGGTGCTTTGGCTTGAAGTTAAAAGGCACTACTGTAAATGCACTTACTTCCTGTTTGCAATGTATATTGATTTTAGATAAAACGCTACCACTTACGGCTGTGATTTTTGGCCATCTGACTCAGTCCCCCTCCGCTGAGCAGTTGCAGAGTATTCTTCCCATCAATGAAAAATAAAAGTGTTATTAGTTTAAAAAAAAAATGTTTAGAATCTCTCTCCTATTAATCACTCCATGAAAGCCACACCTTTTCCCGGGGGGGGGGGGTGGGGGGGGAGGGGTTATAAAACCCAGAAATGTGGGTGTGGCTCAGTCTCTGCAAGATGGAGGAGGGAGGGGTCACGACTTGCTGTCTTTAGTGGCTTTGCACCCTACTTCAAATGGTATGAAACTGCACTTGAATTTGGTGGCCTTATACCCTGCTTGAAATAGAATTTCAAGGATTAGCCGTGAGTCAACTACCAGCCCACCATCCGTGAGTGAGTGAGTTGCCAGCAGAACAGGCTTGATTGACTGAGACGCCAGCCCAAGAATCCATTTGGCGCACAATTTTCATACCAGCCCTCTGGAAACCAGTCCCTTCAGCCCACAACACCCATACTAGCGCTCCAGAAAGCTCCCCCCCCCAACTGGCCACCAATATTAGAATTGGTGGAGAGGTGGAATATTGCTTTGGATGGCCAGCCCTCCTGTGTGATTAGTCTAGTAAATAATAAAAACTTCTTGTAAAAATACATCATCTGACAACATATATATATGTCCCAATCATGCTCGTGGTCATGGTAGAAAACTGGTACATTCCATGGCCCGACATCAAACTAAAACTAATCATCTGAGGGTATGAGCCAAAAACATGCCGCAGACTACGTATACAATCCCATCCACATTAACACAGGCAGATAATAATTAATGTAACTAGACACGACTATAATAAACGTACTTAAGCTTAATGGCTCCAACACCATATGTTTAATCCCCACCATAAAACATTGTTTAGTTTAGTGATACAGCACGGAAACAGGCCCTTCGGCCCAGCGAGTCCACACCGACCAGCGATCCTTGTACACTTGCACTATCCTACACAATAGGGACAATTTACAATTCTTACCAAAGCCAATTAAACTATAAACCCTGCACATTTTTGGCATGTGGGAAGAAACGGGAGCACCCGGAGGAAACCCACTTGGTCACAGTGAGAATGTACAAACTCCATACCGACAGCACCCGTAGCCAAGATCGAAACCGGGTCTCTGACGCTGTAAGGCATCAACTCTACCGCTGCACCACTGTGCCGTCCCTTGTTAAATTCCAAACTGCCTGTAAACTATCTTTTCTGAGCTTTATCTCCAGCTCCTAATATTTGTGGCAAGAAAAAAAAACTATAATTGGGGTACAATTCATCTTGAACAGTGTCGCCTGGCATTTCTCACAGGTAAATAGCAGTGGGATAAATGGACCAGAAAATAAGAGGCTAATAGATAAGTTTCTACAGCTCATGTACTGGTGAAGGAGCCAATGCAGTGAGCTGTGAAATATAGAGCTGTAGAGGATGACAATTGCTCCCACTTGAAAGTGTAATTGACTTGTGCAACAAACACCATTAGCCCAGATCTCTATATCAGTCAAGATAGGCTCAAAATCCTGGACAGGCAGCATCTCTGGAGAGAGGGAATGGGTGATGTTTCAGCTCGAGACCCTTCTTAAGACAGAGGATCAGGGGAAAGAGGGAATGGATGCGATATTGAAGGGTTGGGTGTGTAACAACTGCGCAAAGCAGATAGGTTTAAGGAAATGTAGAATGGTTCATTGTGCATTCAGCCAAGGGGAAGGTTACATCACAGCATACGATCAGTAATATTTAATCAGGAGGTGAGCAGAACTGGCCGGGAAGCTACTGGAATTGGGGCTCAACACCTCCCTGTGTGCCTGGGTCCTGGACTTTCTCACCGCCAGGCCCCAGGTAGTCAAGATGGGAGGGACTACATCGAAGTCCCTCACCCTGAGCACAGGATCGCCCCAGGGTTGCGTCCTCAGCCCCCTATTGTACTCCCTGTACACACATGACTGTGTGGCTAGGTTCAGCTCCAATTCAATAATTAAGTTTGCTGATGACACTGTGGTGGTGGGCCTGATCTCAGACAATGATGAGAAGGCCTACCGGGAGGAGGTGGCTGATCTAGCACTCTGGTGCCAGGAGAACAGCCTCCTCTTGAACATCAAAAAAACGAAGGAGCTGATCATGGACTTTAGGAGGGCACATCATCCGAGGACATACACTCCATTGAGTATAAATGGGGATCCTGTGGATAGGGTGAACTGTTTTAAATATCTGGGAGTCCACATCTCTGAGGATATGACATGGTCATCACACGCCTCAGCACTGGTGGGTAAGGCAAGGCAGCGCCTTTACCACCTCAGGCAATTGAGGAAATTCAGAGTGTCTCCGAGGATCCTCCAGTGCTTCTCCACAGCGGCGGTGGAAAGCATCTTGTCCGGGAACATTACCATCTGGTTTGGGAATTGCTCTGCCAAGGACAAGAAGGCTCTGCAGAGAGTAGTGCGTTCAGCCGAACGCACTATGGGAACTTCACTCACCCCCCTGCAGGAACTATACAACAGGAGGTGCAACTCCAGAGCAAACAAAATCATGAGAGACCTCTTCCACCCCTGCAACGGACTGTTCCAGCCGCTACGGTCAGGCAAACGCCTCCGTTGCCATGCAGTCAGAACGAAGAGGTTGAGAAGGAGTTTCTTCCCAGAGGCAATTCGGACTGTAAACGCCTTTCTCACCAGAGACTAACTCTACAGAACGTTTTTCCTTCTATTATTTATTATGTAAAAGAATATGTGTGTTATGATTGTGTTTATAATTTGTTTGGTTGTTTTGGTGTTTGTCTTTTGCACAAAAGTCCGCGAGCATTGCCACTTTCATTTCACTGCACATCTCGTATGTGTATGTGACAAATAAACTTGACTTGACTTGACTTGAAATAGTCAGAGAACTAGGGTTGGGAGAGAGGGAAAGCAAGGGTTACTTGAAGTTAGAGAAATCAAATACCACAGGTTTTTAAGCAGCCCAAGCGAAATACAGTACGAGGTGCTGTTTCTCCAATTTGCGCCTCACTCTGATAGTGTAGGAGGCCCGGGGCACAAAGGTCAGTGTGGGAATGGGAGGGAGAGTTGCTGGGTTAACTAGGAACAGGCATTCACTTCCTGTACATCTTTCATTAGTGGAGTCTCCATCATTCAGAAGACCAGCATATATTGTCCACACTTAATTGCCCTCCAACTGCACGGTTGTCGCAGCCATAGAGTTGCTGCCTTACAGCACCAGAGATCCAGGATCGGTCCTGACTATGGGCGTTACCTGTATGGAGTTTGTACGTTCTCCCCATGACCTGCGTGCGTTTTCTCCAAGATCTTTGGTTTCCTCATACGCACTCCAAATACGTATAGGTTTGTACGTTAATTGGCTTGGTATAAATGTAAACATTTTCTCTAGGGTGTGTAAGATAGTACTGATGTGCGAGGAATTGCAGTTCGGCGCGGACCCGGTGGGTCAAAGGGCCTGTTTCCATGCTGTATCTCTAAGCTAAACTAAAAACTCAACTTCTATACTCAATACTCTGACTGATGAAGGCCAATGTGGCAAAGGCCTTTTTTGACCACCCTATCTACAGTACCTGTGACTCCACCTTCAAGAAACCATGCACCTTGGACTTTATGTGCAATGTGACGAATAAACCCGTATTGTATTGTACTTATAATAATAATAATAATAAAACATTTTATTGTCATTGCACATAAGTGCAACGAGATTTGGGTTTGCAGCTTCCATCCGATGTCATACTTGAATAACTAATAAAATTTAGATATCCCGAGAAACATGGTTTGTAAAAATAACATTACAACAGTAAAACAGTTCAAACAGACTAAAGTGCAGATGTGTCAGTGCGACGTGACCATCCGAGGGAGACAGTCCATGGGGGGTGGGGGTCACTCAGCAGGGCCGGTTCAGAGCCGCTATAGCTCTGGGAATGAAGCTGTTCCCGAGTCTGGAGGTTCGGGCGTAGACGGCCTTGTAATGTCTGCCGGAGGGAAGTAGTTCGAACATTCCATTGTAAGTCCATTCTATTCTACATTGTGTTTTTGAATATTGTAGTTCTCAATAAAAACATCATTGCATAACCAATTTGCACATCTAGACCCTCTACTCTGTGGCTCTATGTGAAATGTTACCTTTTAAAATGCATTTCCTTTCCCTATTCTTTTTGCGCAATGTAATCGTAAAACGTAAGACAATAGAACACTACAGTGCAGGGACATGCCATTCGGCCTACAATGTCCGTGACAAACTAAACTAAACTGAACGAAAGTTAGACGCAAAATGCTGGAGTAGCACAGCTGGGCAGACAGCATCTCTGGAGAGAAGCAATGGGTGGCGTTTTGGGTCGAGATCCTTTTTCAGATCCGAAATGTCACCCATTCCTTCTCTCCAGAGATGCTGCCTGTCCTGCTATGTTACTCCAGCATTGTGTGTCTATATTTGGTGTATGATCAGCATCCGCAATTCCTTCCAAAACTGAACAAAACCCAGGATCAATCCAGACCTCCGGTGTCTGCGTGTAGTTTGCGCATCCTTCTGGTGAGCGCTTGATGGCGCTGGGCATGTACTCGCTGAAGTTTAGAAGAATGAGGGGGAACTTCATGGAATGCAGTCAAGTCAATGGATATTTTTAAGGCTAACTAGATTCTTGATTAGTACGGGTGTCAGGGGTTATGGGGAGAAGCCAGGAGAATGTGGCTAGGGGGGAGTGATAGATCAGCTGAGATTGAATGGCGGAGTAGACTTAATGGGCTGAATGGCCTAATTCTGCTCCTATCACTTATGACCTTACGACTGCTTGAGCATCCTCCAAGTGCTTGGTTTTCCTCCCACTGCTCAAAAATATGCAGAATGATAGATTGTAAATTGGTAGATTTACTGACAGTATATAATTGACCATAATTGTTACAATCTACCATGGATTGACCACTGTAAATGACCCCTAGTGGCGAATCTGTGGACCCAGTTGATAGAACGTGGAAATAATAAAATGGTTAAGAAAGGATTGGTGTAAGCATGACATTTGACAGTCAGTGAGACTCTGATGCACCACAGGATTTGTTTCATGTTGTTTCTCTCTATGGCCTTATCATTACTGAAAAAAACATGTTCCTCACCTCTGGCAAGGAATGAACTTTCAGCTTGTGTAAAAGATCAGTCTCCGTTGCAACCTGTAAACATCCTTAATGCAGATAATTTATACCTATGCCACTTCTGAGTGTACTAGTCATTAAGATTTAATCTCTATAGATTGATGGGGTTATTTTCCTTGCTCAAAACCTTATAGGCCATCTGCAAATGCTATGAAACAGAAAATAAAGTTCTGGTTTAAATCAGCAGGTTAGGCAGCTTCTCTGGAGAGCACGGATAGGTGATATCTCAACATGGATAAGTTGGGCCGAAGGGCCTATTTCCATGCTGTACGACTATGGCTTTATGACACCCTCTCTTGTTCTAGTTACGTAACTTGAACTAGGGTGGCACAGCGATAGAGTTGCTGCCTTACAGGGCCAGAGACCCGGGTTTGATCCCGACTATGAGTGCTTGTCTGTACGGAGTTTGTACGCTCTCCCCGTGACTTGCATGGGTTTTCTCCGGGAACTCCGGTTTTCTCCCACACTACAAAGACGTACAGGTTTGTAGTCTAATTGGCTTAGTAACATTTTAAATTGTCCCCACTGTGGGTAGGATAGTGTGCGAGGATCGCTGGTTGATGCGGACTTGATTGGCCGAAGGGCCTATTTTTGCTCTGTATCTCTAAATTAAACTAGAATTCGATCAAATGATCCAGTTTGGTATAAATGGTTGCTATAGAAAGCACTACAGGGTTTAGATACAAGACAAATTATTCAACCATTCAATTCTGTTCATGTATTTTCCTCAATGATTTCAGTCACTCTGTTAATAGGTTTAACAAAGGGGGACCGCTGAGAACCAAGGGGATCACAAATGTGTCAAAATGTTTGTAATTTTACCTTAACGTGGCGACTCTATATATACATTGGGTATGCAAAACAAATAATCTCACATGTCACATGAAAAAGTCACATGTGATAAAAGCATAATTCATTCATAAATTAAATGTTTAATTTAGTTTAGAGATAGAGTGCAGAAACAGGCCCTTCGGCCCAGGGGCGGAAATTCCGGGGGGGGGGGGGGGGGGGGGGGGGGGGACAAGTCCCCCCTCCGTTTTGAGAGGTGGGGGACTATTCCCCCCCAAGTTTTGGTATCCGGATTTTAAAACCAGGTGAAATCTCCGCTTTCCGCGAGACAGTGGGGGTGGGACTGCTGATCGTGGGGGTTGGACTGCTGATCGAGGGCGCCAATTGGACGAGAGAGATGTCGGTCAGCAGGCAATGGGGGCGGGACATGATGATTCAGCGCGTTGATTGGAGGAGGGAGGAGTGTGGGGGGGGGGGGCAGGGGATAGAGTGTGGGGATTGGGGGGAGACGTGCCAAAACACTTGGCACAGACCGGTGCCTTAACCACAGCCAGGATCGATCCCGGTTTCTCTGGTGCTGTCCCATCCCCACCCGAGTTCCCCCCCCCCACGCCCAGGGGGGGGCAGAGACAGGAATCAGACGGGAGCTGTGTCCCCAGGCCCACAGCCAGCGCAGAGAAGCAGCGCTAAACCTAGCTCAACTCTGCCTGTCCTGCCAGGTTAACCTACAGCCCTGCCTGGACTTGCGGGAAACATGGCCTGCGCGGAGAAGCAGCGCTGGTGTACCATCAGTTCATTCAGGGCTGTAGGTTAACCCGGCGAGACAGGCAGAGTTGAGCTGCATTTAGCACTGGATTGAGCCCCCAAAGCCGTGTGTGTGTGTGTGTGTGTGTGTGTGTGTGTGTGTGTGTGTGTGTGTGTGTGTGTATATATTGATAGCGATTTCCGTGCCTGCTTCGGCCCACCGTTCCCCACATATTAACATTATCCTACACACACTTGGGACAATTTACATTTTTATACAAAGCTAATTGACCTGCATAACTGAACGCCTTTGGAGTGTGGGAGGAAACTTAAGATCTTGGTGAAAACCCACGCAGTCACGGGGAGAGCGTACAAACTCCGTACAGACAGCACCCGTAGTCGAGATTTAACAGCAGGTCTCTGCCACTCCAAGTGCTGTAAACATCAAATCTACCTCTGCGCCACTGTGCTTTGAAAGAATACAATAATTCCATGAACAACATTTACTTTGGGAATAAAACACATTGTGCAAACTTTGAAAATTTTGAAGGATGTTTATCATAGCTTATTCCTCATTTTTAACGACATAATCTTATCAGTTACTCAGTGGAAATAATCAGCAGGAATAATCTATTAGGATTTACCTCATAATAATTTAAGATGTTGATCTATTCACCACTCAGTTATCTTTGTGTGCAAATAACTTCTGTCTCTCATGTTTTTCTCTTGACTGTAATCCCTATGAAGAAAGAAACTGCTGGAAATATTCATCAGATCAGGTAATATCAGTAGACAAGAAGCTGTTAACATTTCACTAGATTAGCTTTCATCAGAACTAAATAAAATTGGAAAACAAGCATGCTTCAGGTTTCAAATTAAAATATTCTTAATCTGCATTAATTCTAGGCATTACCAGTTCTAATGAAAGACCAAGAGACTTGAAATGTTTAAGACTTGAAATGTTAACTTTGTTTCTCTTATCGACTAATAGAATTAGTCAAGAGTCTAGAGTGCTTTATTGCCATATGTCCCAGACAGAACAATGAAGCACAACAGCATATGTAAAACATTGTCATTGCAATTCGGGGCGGACAAAGCTGCTGTGGCTGGAGCTCCCGAAAAGTCAGTCGCCAACCAGGGACCTGCAAGCTCCCAATGTCACAGACCACAGGGCCCGCTGCCGAAGCCTCCGGAAGTAGAGTCGCAGCCGCAATCGCTGCGCCGAAAGGCAGCCAGCTCCGCGAGTCTGCAGGCTCTGGTCGATCCCAGCTGGAGGTCGCCCAGCTCCTCGATGTTAGACCGCAGCGCAAACAGAGATACGACATGGAAAAAATTAGCATCTCCGTTGAAGAAAGAGACTAAAAAGTTTCACCCACCCCTCCACCACATAACACACAACGAAAAATAGACTATTACATACATCTAACATTAACGATAAGGCAAAGAAGGTTTGCAGAGCTCCAGTCATCGCGGTCTGCAGAGCTCCGGCCAGTGCGACACCTTCAGCCTGGGTTCCCTCGCTGGGGACCCGGGAGAGGAAGAAGCTTTCCCACCGACTGCAGGCCCGCGGCCAACTTCTACCACGGGCGCGGCATGGACTTACCATCGGGAGCGGGGTCCCTCGCTGGGGATCCCTGGAGGGGAGCTTCGACTTTGACTGCCGACCCTGCAGTCTGCGGTGCTTCTGGCTGCGGCGCAAACTTTAAATCACCGACCGCCGGCCTACACCAACCTGAAGCCACGTTCTCCAGTGTGGGAGGCACCGATTCAGGACTTACCTTGACTTTCATTCATCTGGATGCCCGCAGTGGTGACTGCGGAGGGTTGAGGTCCTGACCACGGGGGAGAATGGAGTAGGACTGTTCAAATGTTGTGCCTCCCACCATAGTGATGAATGCTGTGGTGGATGTTTGTGTTAAATTTTTATTGTGTATTTGTGTGTTCTTTCTCATTGTACCGCTGCTGGCAAATTCTTTCACTTGCACTTGATGTGCAATGTGACAAATAAAACCGTATTGTATAAAAACCGTATTGTAATAAGGAAGAGAGACAAACTGGGGAGTCGCAGCGGCAGGTGTAGCGCCACCATCCTCTTCCTGATGGCAGGAATGAGAGGAGCATGACTGTCTTTGAGGCAGCAACTTCTATAAAATCCCTTCGATGTTAGGGAGGTCAGTACTCGTCATGGACTGGGCAGCGCCCACCACTTTTTGTATTCTTCTTCACTCCTGGGCATTCGAGCTGCTGAACTAGGCCATAGTGCAGCAAGTCAAGTCAAGTCAATTTGTCACAAACACATAAGAGATGTGCAGTGAAATGAAAGTGGTAATGCTCGTGGACTTTTGTGCAAAAGACAAACAACAAAACAACCAAACAAATTATAAACACAATCATAACACACATATTATTTTACATAATAAATAATGGAAGGAAAAACGTTCTGTAGAGTTAGTCCCTGGTGAGATAGGCGTTTACAGTCCGAATTGCCTCTGGGAGGAAACTCCTTCTCAACCTCTCCGTTCTCACCACATGGCAACGGAGGCGTTTGCCTTACCATAGCAGCTGGAACAGTCCGTTGCAGGGGTGGAAGGGGTCTCCGATGATTTTATTTGCTCTGGAGTTGCACCTCCTGATGTATAGTTCCTGCAGGGGGGCGAGTAAAGTTCCCAGAGTGCGTTCGGCCGAACGCACTACTCTCTGCAGAGTCTTCTGGTCCTTGGCAGAGCAATTCCCAAACCAGATGGTAATGTTCCCGGACAAGATGCTTTCCACCACCGCTGCGTAGAAGCACTGGAGGATCCTCGGAGACACTTTGAATTTCCCCAATTGCCTGAGGTGGTAAAGGCGCTGCCTTGCCTTACTCACGAGTGCTGAGGCGTGTGATGCCCATGTCATATCCTCGGAGAGGATATGACATGGGCAACATGCTCTCTCCTCTGTACTCCAATTGCCTGAGGTGGTAAAGGCGCTGCCTGCACTCTTAAATGCTGTTCCAATCTCCTACTGCAGAAAAACACTAAAGGAATGTCTCAAGGGGACACCAACAGGCTGCCCTTAGAAGTGCTTCATCCTTGAAGCTGAGGACGTAAGAAATGAGAAGATTCTCCTGCCAGCAGGTAGCTCATTTATGAGCGAGTCATTGACCCTCTTGTGTGCAGGCTTCTAGATCCAGGACCAGACTTCCAAATCATTTCAGACGGCATTTACAAATCTGTGGAATTTCATGCTTGAATTGCACACTTGCTAATGGTGACAATGAAAAGATGATGCTGTACACACAACATTAGACATTCTTCCTTGCTTGCTTTTTGGATCCAGATCTGGTTGCTTTTGTGTTCCTGCTGATCATCCTCATAGCCATCTTCACCTGTTCCCTCCCCTCAGCTGGGTCCAATGCCTGGTCTTTGTTTGCCTCCATCTATCATTCACCTGCCTTTGACACCCACCTCAACACTTTGGGTCGGGTGAGGGTCTTGACCCGAAACGTCACCCATTCCTTCTCTCCAGACATGCTGCCTGTCCTGCTGAAGTATTCCAGCATGTTGTGTCTTTATTCAGTTTCAACCAGCATCTGCAGATCCTTCCAACACATGTAGATTGTGATCCAAAATGCATAGTGTGCGACAAATGTGCATTGTACTTCATTGAATATTGCTGTGTAGATCAACATCATAGCAGCAGCTGTACCAAGAAAGTGGTAAAAAAAAAAAAAAAAAAAATTATGAGCAAGTAAATCGCAAAGAAGGCCATAATTTTCATTTATGATTCATTTTTCATTGAAACTGAATTGTGTAGTTCATGTTCCACTATCCAATTCGAGGCATGTGTCATTTTAAGTAATCTGCCTTTGCAAATCCTTTAAACATTATAAAGGCACGCTGAATGCAAAGGCCACATCCTGAATACATTGGCAACCGGGTGCTAATTGGTAACCATGCAGATAACGTAAGATTATTGGCTTTGTAGGGTGTTATAAAGTTTGCTTCTTATTATTTCCTATCTAAACGCCCTGACCTCTGAAGCGGTTGGCGTCTCTGTATCGTGGCGTTTGCAATTCCAGAGTTAATACTCGAGTGAAAAGCAGGTGAGCGTCTGAGGCAGTGAGCTGTAAAAAGCACATCTATAAGAGTATGGTAATACCACCTTGTGCATTATATAAACAGTGCCCAGAGGAAAACACACACCCCAGCTACAATATTGGATAAAGCTAAATGTCACATGAGGTTAGAAGACAACGTTCTCCAAGGAGAGTCTGTGCTCAGGGACAAGAATCCATTATTTGCCTCAAAATTATGCTGTTCGCAAGAGAATGCAGGATGGCTGAATTGGCTGTGGCAGAATGAAAATCAATAAAATAACAAGGGCAGGTAATAGTTAAGATTCAGAACCTTTAAACCCAGGGTCGAAACATCAAAGACTATAAGGCACAGCTTTAAGATGAGAGGCAAAGATTTTTAGGTATCCGAGGGGTGATGTGGAGGGGATGTGTGGTGCAAAGTTTTATATAGAGGGTTGGTGGGTGCCCAGAACATTGGGATAGTCATGTTCAAGAAGGAGCTGCAGATGCTGGAAGATCGAAAGTACACAAAATTGCTGGAGAAACTCAGCGAGTGCAGCAGCATCTATGGAGCGAAGGAAGTAGACGACGTTTCGGGCTGAAACCCTTCTTCAGACTGATGGGGGGGGTGGCGGGTTGGGTGGGGGGGGGGGGGGGGGGGGAAGGAAGGAAAAGGGGAGGATGAGGAGCCCGAGGGCGGGCGGATGGGAGAGTGGGAGGAGACAGCTAGTGTAAAGGAAGGGGAGGAGACAGCAAGCGCTAGCAAAATTGGGAGAATTCAATGTTAATGCCATCCGGACGCAAGGTCCCCAGGCGGAATTCGAGGTGCTGTTCCTCCAATTTCCGCTGTTGCTCACTCTGGCAATGGAGGAGACCCATAACAGAGAGTAGGGTGCATTGCACTTATGTACTGGGTCTCTGTCCTGGGTCTCCTCCATTGCCAGAGTGAGCAACAGCGGAAATTGGAGGAACAGCACCTCATATTCCACCTGGGGACCTTGCGTCCGGATGGCATTAACATTGAATTCTCCCAATTTGGCTAGCCCTTGCTGTCTCCTCCCCTTCCTTTACCCTCTAGCTGTCTCCTCCTAACCCCCCCCCCGCCCGCCCTTGGGCTCCTCCTCCTCCTCCCCTTTTCCTTCCTTCTCCCCCCCCCCCACCAGTCTGAAGAAGGGTTTCGGCCCAAAACGTCGCCTATTTCCTTCGCGCCATAGATGCTGCTGCACCCGCTGAGCTTCTCCAGCAATTTTGTGTACCCACGTTGGGATAGTCTCTGCCTCAACTACCTCCTCTGACAGCTCACTGCATACACCCACCACCCTTTGTGTGAAAAAGTTACCCCTTAGATACCTATTAAATCTTTTCTCCTTCACCTATGTCCTCGATTCCTCTACTCTGGGCAAGAGACTCTGTCCATCTACCCGATCTATTCCTCTCATGATTTTATACAGCTCTATAGGTTCATCCCTCATCCTCCTGTGCTCCAAGGAATGGAGCCCAGGCATCTCAACCTCTCCCTGTAGCTCAGACCCTCGATTCCTGGCAACATCCTTGTGGATTTTCTGTACCCTTTTTCTGATAACATGGTGCCCAGAACTGAACACAATACTCAGCCTCACCAACGTCTAATCTAACTGCTACATGATCTCCCAAGTTCTATACGCTAGCTGATGAAGGCCAATGTGCCAAAAGCATTTTTGACCACCCTGTCCACTCGCGACTCCACCTTCAAGGAACTATGTGCCTGCACTCCTAGATCCCTCTGCTATATAACACTTCCCAGAGACCTGCCTTTCACTATGTAGGTCCTGCTCATGTTAGACTTGCCAAAATGCAGCACCGCACATTGGTCTGTGTTAAATTCCATCAACCATTCCTCAGTCCACCTGGCCAACCGATCAAAATCCTGCCGACAAAGTATTTAAACATTGATGGAATTGCGATCATTAAATTGGACCACATGCTGATAAACATCAATTATTTTGGTATTATATTCTAAAGGAATTCTATACCTATGTTTCGGTTTGTTATATCAGCGAACAAAATGTCACAGAACTTAGAAGTACCAATATTGATTAATAGAGTAAATTTCAGTAATGAGTGGCAGTCATTAATCATCCTTCCGTTGAAAATATATATTTTTCATATTGGGCCGAGTCTTAAATTAAGGTTGACCAGGTGGGCAATGGAGTAAAATTCTTCACAAACTCTAATGATTCCCTCAACGTAGCACAACATCAGTATTCAGCAATGTGTAAACTTTAAATTATTAAAGTCTAACAGAATAAATACACAGCTACATATACTTGGACGTGAAGATTTATTATAAGAACATTTTGAAAATTAATTGCCACAGAGGGCTGTGGAGGCCAAGTCAGTGGGTAATTTTAAAGTGGAGATTGACAGATTTGTTTAGTAAGGGTGTCAAAGGTTATTGGGGGGGGGGGGGGGGGGGTGCGCAGTAGAATGGGGATGAGAGGGATATATAGATCAGCCAGGTAGACAAAAAATGCTGGAGAAACTCAGGGGGCGAGGCAGCATCTATGAAGAGAAGGAATTGACGAAATTTCCGGTCGAGACCCTTCTTCAGACTGAAGAAGGGGTCGAGACCCAAAACCTTCTCTCCATAGATGCTGCCTCACCAGCTGAATTTCTCCAGCATTTTTTGTCTTCCTTCGATTTTTCCAGCATATAGATCAGACATGATTGAATGGTGTAGTCGACTCGATGGGCTGAATGGCCTAATTCTGCACATGAACTTATGGATATCTATCTATTGTAACTCATGGGGTCATAAAGTACGGAAACAAGCTCCTTGGCTATCAATTCTGCACCGACCATCAACTGCCCTCTTTACACTAATCCTACATTAATCCAATGTTTTTAAATGACCCCCATATTCCCCTCAACTTCTTCCAGATGCTTCCACTTACCCAGGGACTATTTACAGTGGCCAATTAACCTAGGTGTTCTTTGGAAGGTCAAGAAAACTGGAGCACCTGCAGGAAATCCAAGGTTTGAACCTGGGTCATTGGCATTGTCAGGTAGCTGGTCTTCATTTCTTCTGAGATTTAAAAAAAATGCTGGTGTAACTCAATGGTCCAGGCAGCATCTCTGGAGAACAGGTAACATTTCATAAGTTCGTATGTTCTAGGAGAAGATTTGGGCCATTCGGCCCATCATGTCTACTCCGCCATTCAATCATGGCTGATCTATCTGTCCCATCTCAAGCCCTTTCTCCTGCCTCCTCCCCAAACCCTCACCCTGAACACCGGCGTTCCTCAGGGCTGTGTGCTGAGCCCCCTCCTCTACTCCCTCTTCACCTATGACTGCACACCTGTACATGGTACTAACACCATCATCAAGTATGCAGATGATACAACGGTGATTGGCCTCATCAGCAACAACAATGAGTTGGCCTACAGGGAGGAGGTCCAGCACTTAGCAGCATGGTGCGCTGACAACAACCTGGCCCTTAACTCCAAGAAGACCAAGGAGCTCATTGTAGACTTCAGGAAGTCCAGAGGCGGCACGCACACCCCCATCCACATTAACGAGACGGAGGTGGAACATGTTTCTAGCTGCAGGTTCCTGGGAGTCAACATCTCCGATGACCTCTCTTGGACCCACAATACCTCTACTCTGATCAAGAAGGCTCATCAGCGTCTCTTCTTCCTGAGGAGATTGATGAAGGTCCATCTGTCTCCTCAGATCCTGGTGAACTTCTACCGCTGCACCATTGAGAGCATCCTTACCAACTGCATCACAGTATGGTATGGCAACTGCTCTGTCTCCGACTGGAAGGCATTGCAGAGGGTGGTGAAAATTGCCCAACGCATCACCGGTTCCTCGCTCCCCTCCATTGAGTCTGTCCAAAGCAAGCACTGTCTGCGGAGGGCGCTCAGCATCGCCAAGGACTGCTCTCACCCCAACCATGGACTGTTTACCCTCCTACCATCCGGGAGGCGCTACAGGTCTCTACGTTGCCGAACCAGCAGGTCGAGGAACAGCTTCTTCCCGGCGGCTGTCACTCTACTCAACGACGTACCTCGGTGACTGCCAATCACCACCCACCCCCCCCCGGACACTTATTATTATTTATTCAAATCATGTGCTATGTCGCTCTTCCCGGGAGATGCTAAATGCATTTTGTTGTCTCTGTACTGTACACTGACAATGACAATTAAAATTGAATCTGAATCCGAATCTGATTACACCGGGCACTCGTACCAATCAAGAATCTGCCATATCTCTGCCTTAAAAACAGGGCCAGATTTAGATGAAGAGAGGCCTTAAGCTGTTCCATTTGTGAGGCCCCTCCATGTTGGTTTTCAGCGCTGGCGGCGAGGCAGCGACCGGACAGCCATGGCGGCCAAATTTCCCACAATTCAAAGCGAGGGAGAAAGTGCCCAGCGCCGACCAGTTGCCGTTGCAGTGCGCATGCGCGGCCGATGATGTGCTGGCCGTGGTTGTGTGCATGTGCGGGGGGGGGAGGACGCAGCAAAGTGCATGTGCAAGGCAGCTTGCCTTGCCAGCGGATGAGGAGCGAGCAGAACCTGGTGACCCGGACGACGGGGGGGGGGGGGGGGGGGGGGGGGGGAATAGAGCGAGTAGGGCCCGCCCAGAGTTGAACAGTAGGTGTCCTGCCTTGGCCGGAGGCCTCCCTGGACCTCGAGGCCCTAAGCTTAAGCTTCTCTAGCTTATAGGTAAATCTGGCCCTGCTTAAATATATCCATTGACTTGGCCCCGACAGCCGTCTGTGGCAATGAATTCCACAGATTCACCACCCTCTGACGACAAAAATTCCTCCTCATCTCCTGTTGGGTCAGGCCCCTGAAATGTTTATGTCTCTCTCCAATGAGATTGCCTGAATCGCTGAGCATCTCCAGAATTAGTTACTTTCAGAGCCTTAATCTGCAAGAATCACCCAATGAAGATCAGATCATTCATCAGGATTTGAAGGCATCAAGTTAAGGAAATATGCAGTAAAATTTAAAAGACAACTTTTTTGGCCTGTCAGTTTCTACCTTCACCATTATCATTCCTTCATTTCAATTACCATAGGGAAGTGCCTTAAAAATGTTCTCTTATCCCCAGGTGTATAGGATGAAACTACACATAACCATGTTCTATCCTTCTTGCGATTGTAGAGGGCTTCAGATGAAAATTCTTTCAATCTGAACAGTCAAACTTAAATTCGAACAGGTGTCTTTGTTATTTTCAGTTTTCCTTTTCATTCAGTCCCCTTTATTCCCAAACATCTTTCAATGCAAGGTTTAAATATACTCGAGCACTGAATTGTAATTCCTCGAGGTGGAAATTTTCAAAGATTCACAACCTCACTGAATAAAAGATATCTACATGGGCGGCACAGCGGTAGAGTTGCTGCCTTAGATTGATTAGTGTCAGAGACCCGGGTTCGATCCCGACCACGGTGCATTTCGCATGGAGTTTGCACGCTCTCCCCATGACTGCGTGGGTTTTCTCGAAGATCTTCGTTTTCCTCCCACACTCCAAAGAAGTAGGCTAATTGGCTTGGTATAAATGTGAATTGGCCCTAGTGTGTGTGCGCGCAGGTGCGCAGGTTGATGTTAATGCGCGGGATCACTTATTGGCATGGACTTGATGGGCCGAAGGGCTTGTTTCTGCGCTGTATCTCTAAACTAAATTAAACTAAATCTCAGTTTTAAGATTCCACTCCTCATCCATAGAAACATAGAAATTAGGTGCAGGAGTAGGCCATTCGGCCCTTCAAGCCTGCACCATCATTCAATATGATCATTGCTGATCATCCAACTCAGTATCCCGTACCTGCCTTCTCTCCATACCCCCTGATCCCCTTAGCCACAAGGGCCACATCTAACTCCCTCTTAAATATAGCCAATGAACTGGCCTCAACTACCCTCTGTGGCAGAGAGTTCCAGAGATACACCACTGTGTGAAAAAAGTTCTTCTCATCTCGGTTTTAAAGGATTTCCCCCTTATTCTTAAGCTGTGACCCCTTGTCCTCGACTTCCCCAACATCGCGAACAATCTTCCTGCATCTAGCCTGTCCAACCCCTTAAGAATTTTGTAAGTTTCTATAAGATCCCCTCTCAATCTCCTAAATTCTAGAGAGTATAAACCAAGTCTATCCAATCTTTCTTCATAAGACAGTCCTGACATTCCAGGAATCAGTCTGGTGAACCGTCTCTGCACTCCCTCTATGGCAATAATGTCCTTCCTCAGATTTGGAGACCAAAACTGTACGCAATACTCCAGGTGTGGTCTCACCAAGACCCTGTACAACTGCAGTAGAACCTCCCTGCTCCTATACTCAAATCCTTTTGCAATGAAAGCTAACATACCATTTGCTTTCTTTACTGCCTGCTGCACCTGCATGCCTACCTTCAATGACTGGTGTACCATGACACCCAGGTCTCGCTGCATCTCCCCCTTTCCCAATTGGCCACCATTTAGATAATAGTCTGCTTTCCCGTTTTTGCCACCAAAATGGATAACCTCACATTTATCCACATTATACTGCATCTGCCAAATATTTGCCCACTCACCCAGCCTATCCAAGTCACCTTGCAGTCTCCTAGCATCCTCCTCACAGCTAACACTGCCCCCCAGCTTGGTGTCATCCGCAAACTTGGACATATTGCCTTCAATTCCCTCAACCAGATCATTAATATATATTGTAAATAGCTGGGGTCCTAGCACTGAGCCTTGCGGTACCCCACTAGTCACTGCCTGCCATTGTGAAAAGGACCCGTTTACTCCGAAGACTCTTGACTTTGTTCTGTGCTGCTGAGAGAGTGTTATTAGTTTAGTTTGGTTCACTTTTGGGAAGAGGCTCTTCGGCCCATCGAGTCCGCACTGACCAGCGATTACTTGCACATTAGTTCCGTCAGCCACACACCAAGGACAATTTTGACGGAAACCAATTAACCTTCACATCTTTGGAGTGTGGGAGGAAACCGTAGAAAACGTACATGGTCACAGGGAGAACGTACAAGCTCCGCAAAGACAACTCTCGTGTTCAGGATCGAACCCGGGTCTCTGGCGCTGTAAGGCAGCATCTCTACCACAGCGCCACTGTGCAGCCCCTACAAAACTGACTGATCTCAAAATCTCCCATTGAATTACATTGTGTCCCCATTTTAAGAATAGCAGTGACCATTTAAGCACATTTAGTTAGAGGGTGGTGAATCTGTGGAATTCTTTGCCACAGAAGGCTGTGGAGGCCAAGTCAATGGAAATTTTTAAGGCAGAGATGGATAGATTCTTGATTAGTACAGGTGTATCTAGCCATCTTGAAAGTATCCAGAGAACCGGTCTCCACCACCCACCGAGACAGAGAATTCCACAGACTCACAACTGTGTGAAAAAGTCTTTCCTCATCTCCCTTCTAAATGGCTTACCCCTTATTCTTCAACAGTGGCCCCTGGTTCTGGACTCCCCCAACATCGGGAACACGTTTCCTGCCTCTAGCATGTACAAATCCTTTATAATCTTGTATGTTTCAATAAGTTACCCTCTCATCCTTCTAAATTCCAGTGTATACCAGCTCAGCCAATGACAGTCCTGCCATCCCAGGAATTAACCTTATGAACCTACACTGCACTCCCTCAGTAGCATGAATGGCCGTCCTCAAATTAGGGGACCAAAACTGCACACAATACTCCAGGTGTGGTAAAACTGCAGAAGGACCTATTTGCTCCTATACTCAACTCCTCTTGTTATGAAGGCCAACATGCCAATTGCTTTCTTCATTGCCTGTTGTACCTGCATGCTTACTTTCATTAACTGATGAACAAGGACCCCCAGATCCCATTGTACTTCCCCTTCTCACAACTTGACACCATTTAGATAATAATCTGCCTTCCTGTTTTTGCTACCAAAGTGGATAACCTCACATTTATCCACATTAAAGTGCATCTGCCATGCATCTGCCCACACACCCAACCTGTCCAAGTCACCCTGCATTCTCCTCACAGTTCACACTGCCACCCAGCTCTGTGTCATCTGCAAATTTGCTAATGTTACTTTGAATCCCTTCATCTAAATCATTGATGTATATTGTAAATAGCTGCGGTCCCAGCACAGAGTCTTGCGGTACCCCACTAGTCACTGCCTGTCATTCTGAAAGGGACCTGTTAATCCCTACTCTTTGTTTCCTGTCTGCCAACCAATTTTCTATTCATGTCAGCACTCTACCCCCAATACCATGGGCCCTCATTTTGCCCACTAATCTCCCATGTGGGACCTTATCAAATGCTTTCTGAAAGTCCAGGTACACTACATCCACTGGCTCTCCCTTGTCCATTTTCCTAGTTACATCCTCAAAATATTCCAGAAGATTAGACAAGCATGATTTCCCCTTTGTAAATCCATGCCGACTTGGACCGATCCCGTTTCTGCTATCCAAATGTGCTGTTATTTCATCTTTTATGATAGACTCCAGCATCTTCCCCACCACCACTGATCCCGAATCTATAAAACATTGGAAAATGATCACCAATGCTTCAATGATTTCTAGAGCCACTTCCTTAAGTACACTGGGATGCAGACCATCAGGCCCTGGGGATTTATCAGCCTTCAGTCTCATCTGCCACAGAAGGTAGTTGAGGCCAGTTCATTGGCTATATTTAAGAGGGAGTTAGATGTGGCCCTTGTGGCTAAAGGGATCAGGGGGTATGGAGAAAAGTCAAGGATGGGATACTGAGTTGGATGATCAGCCATGATCATATTGAATGGCAGTGCAGGCTCGAAGGGCCGAATGGCCTACTACTGCACATATTTGCTATGTTTCTATGTCGACCCAACACCACTTCCTTCCCAATGTGGATTTCCTTCAGTTCCTCCGTCACCCCAGATCCTCTGGCCACCAGGACATCATGAAGATTGTTTGTGTCCTCCTGTTCAACTCATCTGCCATTTCCTAGTTCCCCATAATAAATTCACCTTTATCAGTCTTCAAGGGTCCAACTTTTGTCTTATCTATTTATTTTCCTCTTCACATACCTAAATAAGCTTTTACTCTCCTCCTTTATATTCTTGGTTAGCTTACCTTCGCACCTCATCTTTTCTCCCCGTATTTCCAAGGTTGGAAATGTAGATTACCCAAAGACTCTTATCATGAAGACATGCACTCAAAAGAAGTGGAATTTGTTTTTGAATTAATGAAGGGCTTTTCAACGAACCAGTATAGCATTATTGACGTCACAATGCTTTTGGATCAGCATTAAGTATTCAGAAGGTCGCTGTCTTGTCCTTAATGTACATGGGATGTTTAGTTGGTGACATATAATATTGTTTAAAATTAAGAATACTTTTAGCCTATAAAGTTCCAACAGAATCAGTTAATTTTGTGACCAATTAACTACACTGAGTGATAATACATTCAGCCTCAGAAGATGGAGTTACAGAGACAGAAGGCATGTAAACTGGCCCTTTGGCCCATCGAATCCATACCAACCATCATCCATTATTTAAAATTTATTTAGAATTTAGAGATACAGCATGGAAACAGGCCCTTCAGCCCATCGAGTCTGCACCAGCCAGCGGCCACTTCATACACTAGCACTATCCTTCACACACTGGGGACAATTTTGCACTTTATAGAAACCAATCAACCGACAAGCTTGTACGTCTTTGGAGTGTGGGAGGAAACCAGAGCACCTGGAGAAAACCCATGTGGTTACAAAGTGAATATGCAATCTCCGGACAGGCAGCACCCGTAGTCAGGGTCGAACCCAGGTCTTTGAAGCTGTGGGGCAGCAACTCTACCACTGTGCCGCCAACTGTTAACTCATCCTACCTTAACCGATCGCCCCCATATTCTCATCAGTTTCCTCAAGACTCTACCACTCACTGACACACGAGGGACAATACACAGTGACCAATGAACCTAGTAATCCAAACATCATTGGTTTGTAGGAGGGAGCTGCAGCATTTGGAAGAATACTGTGGGAGTTCTCTGGAGCTGCGCCCCCACGCCTCCCATTAGATCAGAACTATTTTTAGTAAACACAGGCAATTTGCAACTTACAAAGAGGCCATTTTGCCCATCAGATATAGAAACATTGAAAAAGGGTGCAGGAGTAGGCCATTCAGCCCTTTGAGCCAGCATCACCGTTCAATATGATCATGGCTGAACATTCCAAATCTGTACCCAGTTCCTGCTTTCTCCCCATATCCCTCGATTCCCTTAGCCTGAAGACCAATATCTAACTTTCTCTTGAAAATATCCACTGAATTGGCCTACACTGCCTTTTGTGGCAGAAAATTCCACAGATTCACAACTCTCCGAGTTAGGTTTTTCCTCATCTCAGTCCAAAATGGCCTACACCTTATTCTTAAACGGTGACCCCTGGTTCTGGACTCCTCCAACAATGGGAACATTTTTACTGCATATAGTTTATCCAATCCCTTAAGAATGTTATGTTTTTGTAAGATCCCCTCTAATCCTTCTAAATGCCAGTGAATACAAGCCCAGTCGACCCATTCTTTCATCATGTCAGCCCTACCATTCCAGGAATTAACCTGGTGAACCTACGCTGCACTTCCTCAATAGCAAGAATGTCCTAGCGCAAATTAGGAGACCAAAACTGCACACATTACTCCAGGTGCTGTCTCACCAGGGTCCTGTACAACTGCAGTAAGACCTCCTTGCTCCTATACTCAAATCCTCTCGCGATGAACGGTAACATGCCATTTGTTTTCTGCACCGCCTGCTGTACTTGCATGCTTACTTTCAGTGACTGATGTACAAGGACACCCAGGGCAGCTGGCACCTCCCCATTCCCTAATCTGACACCATTCAGATAATAATCATCCTCCTTTTTCTTGCCACCAAAGTGGATAACCTCTCATTTAACCACATTATACTGCATCTGCCCACTCACCCAACCTATCCAAGTCACCTTGCAGCCTCATAGCTTTCTCTTCGCAGCTCACACTGCCACCCAGATTTGTGTCATCTGCAAATTTGGAGGTTGCATTTAATTTATCTATCTAAATACGCGCCAATTGTAAAATTGCTTTTCAGCCTGATGTCCCCCACCAATCCCCACCCCCCTTTTCCACATTTGTTCTGTAGTTTGTCACAGCTTATCAAATACATTCTATTAAGGATAAGCAAACATTACCCCATCTGCATAATGTTATGCTTTTCCTTGGGTTTGAAACAGGGTCTCGACCCGAAACATCACCTATTCCTTTGCACCAGAGATGCTCCCCGACCTGCTGTGTTTCTCCAACTTTGTGTCTATCTTTTGGCTTAACCCAGCATCTGCAGTTCCTCCCTACACAGGCTTTATCTTGTTGCTCTCCCCAGTCTCAAGCCACTGAATATGCAACGGAATGTTGATATTTCAACACAGCAGCTTAACGGATCAGATCTAAAATGAAATGTTCTGATTTTCATATCATAAAAATACACAGAAATAGTGAAACCAGTGGAAACATTATCACAGTGATGACACCAACAGAAAGGATATACACTCCAAATAAGAAAGTACCATGTTTGGCTCTTGTCTCTCGCAGCAAAGAATGCTGAAAGATGATCTAATTGAAGTCATTACACATGTGCGATCCGAGTAAGGTCGATGTAGAAATGAATTGGAGTCTGAAGAAGCGTCCCGACCCAAAACGTCACCTGTCCATGTTCTCCAGAGATGCTGCCTGGCCCACTGAGTTACCCCAGTATCTTTTCCCATAATCCAGCATATGCAGTTCCTTGTTTCTAGAGGTGCTGCTGCCCTTTCCGAGGCAGCACGAGATATAAATGCAGTCAATGGAATATCACCTCACAACTGGAACAGTCTCGACTTCTATCGGCAATTATTGAAGCTTCAATGTTTTTGTACGTTAGCTGTATACAATGGTAATGCAGGAAATTGCAGCGAATTCTGGACGCAGACCAGACCATCACACCACACAAATCAACTTCCCTTCCGTTGACTCCATTTACACCTCACGCTGCCTTGGCAAGGCCACCAGCATAATCAAGGACGAGTCGCACCCTGGCCACTCCCTCTCCTCCCTTTTCCCATTGGGCAAAAGGCACAGAAGTGTGAAAATGCACACCTCCAGATTTAGGGATAGTTTCTTCCCATCTGTTATCAGGCAACTGAATCATCCTACCACAACCAGAGAGCAGAGCTGAACTACTATCTACCTCATTGGTGACCCTTGGGACTGTCCTTGATTGGACTCTGCTGGTTTTACCTTGCATTAAACGTTATCCCCTTGTACACTGTAAATGGCTCGATTGTAATCATGTATTATCTTTCAGCCGACTAGATAACACGCTACAAAAAGCTTTTCACTGTACCTTGGTACACACAACAATAAACTAAACTAAGACTGTGAAACTATAAACTGTAAAACGTGGGGAAAAGTAGTGCTGGCAAAAGCAACCATCGATAACCAATACGGTGGTTTATTAATTCATCCACTCGATTATAATTGTAATCATTACAAGACTTACTGGCGGTTCACAGGTTATCAGGGCAACTCTCAAATTCATTCTCTTATAGCTCTACTCATGCAGTTCGCTGTACAGCTGGAGGTGCTGCAATGATAGCCACTTAATCACTATTTATAACCCATTTTGGTTGAAGAGTGTTTGACAACCCAAGGGGTACAATTAGCATTCTCCAGAATGCCTCAAGATTACGGACTCAGATTGAATTTTACAATACCTACTCCAGGGACTAATTTGGGAATAAACCAAGAGTAAAATGCGTCCATCATCTACCACCTGACATTTTCCTTCCACCATATTAACTTGCTTACCTCTAGAAAGGTAGAGGGCAAGAGCACAATGTCCAGCTTGGATTAATTATCTCTAAACCACACCTCGTGCCACAGTATGATTTCATGTTGTGAATAAAACATAAGGCTTTAAAGCACGCGGAGAATATTAAAACCAGATAATAATGCAAAACTGCATTTACTCAAGTGTTAGTTTCTCTCTGCAGTACTGAGAGTCTTTTTAATGGGAAAAAAAATTAATGAAAGGGAAACAGTTGTAGGAGAAATAACTGATTTTTTTTTTTTACACATTTTTCCATTCATAATTAAAAATGTTGGGTTAATGACATATGCCACAGTTAATTTTATATCTTAATGTAATCCAGTCTTCAGGAGTTCACTGCAACATCATTTATCTTCCATAAGGCTCTCCATTTAAAAAAAAGTCTTTGTATAGTCATTTAAGACATTAGCTGAATAACTGAATGAAATGTTTTAATTAAAATCCTCAGTCCATTGGTAACTGTATGGCCTGAACTTTCAAGTGCGTTGGCTTTCGAACAAAGATTTTGTCTCTGGAATTAACTGCGTGGATTTGACCTGAGAGTTTAGTTTAGTTTAGATTAGAGATTTAGTGCGGAAACGAGCCCTTCGGCACACCGAGTCCAAACCGACCAGCGATCCCCGCACATTAACAGTATCCTACACACACAAGGGACAATTTTACATTTACACCAAGCCTATTAACCTGCAAACCTGTACATCCATGGAGTGTGGGAGGACACTGAAGATCTCTGAGAAAACCCATGCAGGTCATGGGGAGAACGTACAAACTCTGCACAGACAAGCACCCGTAGTCAGGATCAAACCTGGATCACTGGCGCTGTAAGGCAGTAGCTCTACCATTGCGCCACCGTGATTTTGAATATTTCCCCTTGTGAATTTTGCAACAAATAAACACCCTTGCATCCCATCTAAACCCTTCATGCTATGATTTTCCCAGTCTATAATTAGGAAAGTTAAAATCCCCTACTACAACAACTTTATTTGTCCTGAAGCTGTCTGCAATCTCCTGCCACATTTGTTCTTCTAATTCACGTTGACTATTCGGGGGTCTGTAATACATCCCCAACAAGGTGATCATCCCTTTCTTGTTCCTCAGCCCCACCCATATAGCCTTGGTAAACAAACAGTCCATAATGCTACCCCTGAACACAGTCGTGACATCCTACTTATCCACCAATGCAACCTCCCCCCCGTCCTCTTTTCCCTCACCCTTATCTCTCCTGAAGCTCCTGTACCCCGGAACATTGAGCTGCCAGTCCTGCCCCTCCCTTAACCAGGTTTCAGTCATGGCCACAACGTCCAGGCGCTCCTACTATCCATGCTCAAGCTCATCTGCCTTACCCGCCAGGCCCCCTTGCATTAAAATACATGCAGTTTAAACCAACACTCCTTCCTCGCTCACTGCCTTTCACCTGCCTATTCTGTCCACTAACCTTTCCCACACCGCACTCCCTACCAACCTCAGCCTCTCATGTGCCTCTGTCCAACAGGAGCTTCCACCCTCCTGCCAATCTAGTTTAAACCCTCCTGTGTAGCATTAACAAACCTTCCCACTAGGATTTTGGTCCCCCTCCAGTTTAGGTGCAACCCGTCCCTTTTATACAGGTCACCCCTGGCCCGGAAGAGGTCCCAATGATTCAGAAATCTGAATCCCTGCCCCCTGCACAAACTCCACAGCCACACATTCATTTCCCCAATCTTCCTATTCTTACCTTCACTAGCACGAGGTACTGGAAGCAATCTTGAGATTATTACCCTGCAGGTCCTGCTTTTCAAGTTCAAGTTCAAATTTACGTTTATTGTCACTTAACCAACTAAGGTACGGTGAAATTTGAGTTATCATATAGCTATATTAAGTAAAAAGCAACAATACACACAGCCACATAAAATAAAAATTAACATAAACATCCACCACAGTGGAATAAACATTCCTCACTGTGACGGAAGGCAATAACGTTCAGTCATCCTCTTTTGCTCACCCGTGGTCGGGGCCTTTGAACCCTTCGCACTTGCCGCTGCCGATGGTCCGATGTTCAAGCCCTCTCGTCAGGATGATCGAAACTCCGGCGTCGGGATGGATCAGAACACTCTCCGTCGAGGTAATTGACTGAAAAAGGTTCCCCCGATTTCCCCCACACCCACACATAAACCAAGAAACACCAAATCATACTGTTAAAGTATACTTAAAATAATAAAACCAGAGAAGGGACAGACAGACTGTTGGCGAGGCAGCCACCACAGTGGCGCCACCCGATGGACTGCTTTTCAGTCTTCTACCCAATTTCATAAATTCCTGTCGCAGAACCTCCTTCCCATTCCGACCTATATCATTTTTGCCAACATGCACAACAACCTCCAGCTGCTCCCCCTCACCCTTGAGGATGCCGTGCAGCTGCTCCGAGACATCCTGGACCCTGGCACCAGGGAGGCAGCACACCATCCTGGAGTCCTGCCTGCTGCCACAGAAGCGCCTGTCCGCTCCTCTGATGATGGAGTCTCCCGCCACTATGGCTCTGACGTCACTCTTCCCCGTTGAGCCTCGGCACCTGGGTTGGAATCACAGCCTTGGCTACCACTCAATCTTGTTGTGTCATCCGCTCCCATACCTGTTTTTAATTGGTCCAAGCACCGGGGGTCTCCTGCACTCCTTATTTACACTTCTTTCTCACAGTCACCCACCTTCGCTCTTCCTGTATCCTTGGAGTGACAACCTCACTGTAGGTCCTGTCCTGGAAATCTCATTTTACCATCTGAGGTCATCCAGCTCCTGCTCCAGTTCCCCAACACGTTCATTCAGGGTCTGCACCCGGACACAATTTCTGCAGGTGTAGATGTCAGAAGCACCAGCAGTGCCCCTGACTCCCCACATCCTGCAGGAAACACTGTTGCATCTTGCCTGCCATTTCTTCAGTGGACATAAAAATCACAAATGTTGAATCAAGTGTAGCCTTCTTGCCAAAGACTCACACTTTACACACTAAGGCACGGCACCTCAACAAGGCTACTTCACCTAGAGCAAGCCTTACTTTTATTTGCTGTTCAATTGACTAATTTTACTAATTGGCTAATTTACAAATTTGCTGATTTAGATTCTGCAGCCTGGCTTTAACTTCTGCAGTCAATCCTCTCACTCTCTCCTTCACCTGTCGCTCCTCTCCCAACCATGAAGGTATGTTGAAGCAACTGCTCAGTTTTAATTGAATGAAGCTCTGGAAAGTGACCACGGCTAGCAGGAGTGTATAAAATTATGGGAATAATAGATTGGGTAGATGCACAGTCTCTTGCCCGGAGTAGGCGAATCAAGAACCAGAGGACATAGGTTTAAGGTGAAAGCGGAAAAGATTCAATAAGAATCTGACGGGTAGCTTTTTCACATGAAGGGTGGTGGGTGTATGGAACGAGCTGCCAGAGAAGGTAGTTGAAGCAGGGACTATTACAATTTTTAAGAATCAATTAGACGGGTTCATGGATAGGACAGGTTTGGCAGGATATGGTTCAAACACCAACGGGTGCGACGAGTGGAGATGGGGCTTGTTAGCCAGTGTGGGCAAGTTGGGCCGAAGGGCCTTTTTCCAAACTGTATGACTCCATGAGACACGTGACTCCCTTAAATGTATGAGCCGGAGTATCATGCAACCAAACGCTGGAGGTACCCAGAATGGGAGGCAGCACCTGTCAACCTCTATTATCATAGAGAGTCGAGCATCCGAGGATCACATTAAGGTAGATAGTAGCTCAGGACCCCTCTCTAGTTGTTTATAGAATGGTTCAGTTGCCTGATAACAGCTGGGAAGAAACTGTTCCTGAATCTGGAGGTGTGTTTTTTCACAATTCTATACCTCTTGTCTGATGTGAGGGAGTGACTGGGGTGAGACTCATCCTTGGTTGCCTTGCTGTGGCAGGGTGAAATGTAAATTAAGTCAATGGAAGGGAGGTTGGTTTGCGTGATGGTCTGGGCAGCGCCCTCAATTCTATACATAATTAGAGGGCGGCACTGTGATGCAGCGGTAGAATAGCTGCCTTAAAACGCCCGAGACCCGGGTTCGATCCTGGCTACGGGTGCTGTCTGTGCAGAGTTTGTACGTTCTCCCCGTGACCCGCGTGGGTTTTCTCCGGGAAGCTCCGGTTTCTTCCCACACTCCAAAGATGCACAGGTTGGCTGGGTAAATGGCTTGGCATGAATGTAAATTGTCCCGTGTGTGTGTAAGATCGTGTCAGTGTGCGGGAATCGCTGGTCAATGCAGACTCGGAGGGCTGAAGGGACTGCACCTGCGCTGTATCTCTAAATCAAACTAAACTTAATTATATCCCAACTGATTAACTGTATCTGCAAGTTTGCCAACAGAGCTTGCATGTCAATAATAACATTTTATTCTGCAGTGCCACATTTATGACATTGAGTTTCCCCACCCTTGTTTCTAGCAGTGAACTTGAGACTGATAAGTGATGAGTTATGTAAACCAAGGTGACCGCGCATAATTCTTCTGCTTTTATTAAATGTCGCATAGCTAGATGATGCATGAACGCATTGCTAATAGCAGGTTGCTCATGATTGATGGTAGAAGTTGTTCTTAATGCAAAGAGCTTGTAACAAAATTAGGCTTCATTGAGACCCATTTACTTGCCTCAGAGATCAAAGGTGCTAATTCATCAGGCCACTGTTTGTAAAAACTGTGCTTTACTAAGGCGGATGTTGATTTTCAGGTGAATTAACATTCACACATGATCATGATTCCATTTGCAAACATAGCAGAGGTGAAGAAACTTATATTTTGTCATATTTATGTTGAAACTCGGCTCCTTCCTCCAGATGCACCAAATGCACCATTAAGTTTAATTTACTTGAGTTTAGTTTAGAGATACAGCCCTTCGGCCCACCGAGACCATGCCGACCAGCAATCCTTGCACACTAACACTATACTGCACACACTAGGTGCAATTTACCGGCCAAGTAACATTCAAACCAGAACGTGGGAGATCCCGGATAAAACCCATGCAGGTTTGGGGGAGAACATAAAACTCCGTACAGACAGCACCAGTGGCCAGGATCGAACCGGGATCTCTGGCGTTGTAAGGCAACAACCCTACCACCACGCGCCCTCATGCGCCACCGTACCGCCCAGGGCGAATCCACATAGTCTTTTCCCCAGGATAGCAAACTCAAGAACTAGAGGCCACAGGTTTACAGTAAGAGAGGAAAAATGTAATCACAATCTGAGTGGCAGGTTCTGGTTGCCTTGTGTTACTGCTTATCAATTTTATTTTATATATTTATTTGTGATTTATTTATTTTTTTTTTTTTTTAATTTGCGCTTAGGTCCTGGGATTTGATAGTTCCTTTGCCGGTACATATGACAATTAGATACTCGTGTCTCTTACACACAGAGGGTGGTGGGTCTATGGAACAAGCTGCCCGAGGGGATAGTTGAGGCCTGTACTGCAACAACATGTAAAATACATTTGGACAGGCAAGGAAAGGTTTAGAGGGATATGGGCCAAACTGAGACTAGCGTAGATCATAAGGTCATAAGGAATAAGAGTAGAATTAGACTATTCGGCCCATCAAGTCCACTGCCATTCAATTATGGCTGATCTCGCTCTCCCTCCTAACCCCATTTTCCTGCCTTCTCCCCATTACCTCTGCCATCCAGATGAAGCATCTTGGATGCTGACCGGTTGCATTGTGGCTTGGGTTCGGCAACTTGAGCACCCTGGAAATGAAAAGACTACAAAAAGTAGTAAACACTGCCCAGTCCATCATCGGCTCTGACCTTCCTTCCATCGAGGGGATTTTTCGCAGTCGCTGCCTCAAAAAGGCTGACAATATCATCAAAGACCCACACCATCCTGGCCACACGTCTCCCTGGTACCTTCTTCAGGTAGAAGGTACAGGAGCCTGAAGACTGCAACAACCAGGTTCAGGAATAGCTACTTCCCCACAGCCATCAAGCTATTAAACCTAGCTCGGACAAAACTTTGATAATTAATAACACATTATCTGTTATTCGCACTTTATCATTTTAGTTATTCATGTGTGTATATATTTATATTATAGTATATGGACACATTGATCTGTTTTGTAGTAAATGCCTACTATGTTCTGTGTGCTGAAGCAAAGCAAGAATTTCATTGTCCTATCAGGGACACATGACAATACATTCACTTGGACTTGAACTTGGATGCCAATCCCAACTCTGACGTGCCTGCACATAAAACATATACATCCGTTCCCTCTCATTTCCATGTGACTATGTAAACATTTTTAAACAATACTATTTACATCTGTCTTCACCACCACCCCTGGCAACACATTCCAGGCACTCACAACCTTCTGTGTGAAGAACCTGCCCTGCCAAATCCGTTAACATTCGCTCCTCTCACTTTACAACTATGCCCTCTAGTATTTGATATTTCCATTCTAAGAAACATGTTCTGACTGTCTATCTGTGCCTCTCATCATTTTATGTATTTCTATCAGGTCTCCCCCTCATTCTCTAGCATTCCAGAGAAATCAATCCAAGTCTATCCAACCTCTCCTTGTAGCTAACGCTCTCTAATCCAGGCATCATGCTGGTAAACCTTCCCTGTAGCCTTTTCAAATCCATCCCATCCTTCCTGCATTCAGGTGACAAGAACCGCTGGCCATGCTCTAAACATGAGCCAGATAAATTCATATAAACTGGTATCATCTCTTCCTGACTCTTATACTCAATGTGCTGACCATTGAAGGAAAATGTACCATATGTCTTCTTTCCCACTGTATTGATTTTTGGTTGTCACTTTCAGGGAGTTTAGTTTAGTTGAGAGGTACAGCGTGGAAACAGTCCCTTTGGCCCTCCGAGTCCGTGGCGACCAGCAATCCCCACACACTAACACTATCCTGCATGCCCGGGACAATTATCAATCTTCACTGAAGCCAATTAATCTACAAACCCGTACTTCTCTGGAATGCGGGAGGAATCCGGAACACCCGGAGAAAATCCATGCAGGTCGCGGGGAGAACGGGCAAAGTCCATACAGATAAGTACACGTAGTGAGGATGTATTTAGCCAGAGTACTGATTTGAACCATATTGGCAAAAGCAGGAATTAGCACATAAGAGATTTACAACAACATTGTTTGGTGCGTCATAGTGGCACAGCGCCAGAGATCTGGATTCAATCCTACAGTGCGGGTGCTGTCTGTATGGACTTTGTACATTCTCCCCATGGTCATGTGGGTTTTAAGTCATCCGCAATTCAGCTCGACTTTAGAGTTCAGAAATACAGTATGGACACACGTCCTTCAGCCAACCGAGTCCACACCGACCAGCATGCACCCCATACACTAGCACTATCCTGGGCACCAGCAACTATTTACAATTTTTATTGAAGCTAATTAACCTACAACCCTTCATGTCTTTGGAGTGTGGGAGGAAACCGGAGCACCCGGAGAAAACCCACGTGGTCACAGGAAGAACGTACAAACTCCGTACACTCTCATCAGCGCCCAAGGTCAGGATCGAACCTGGGTCTCTGGCGCTATAAGGCGGCAACTCTACGGCTGCGCCAGCGTGCTGCCCACAGGCTGTTATTTCCAATGACCTCAAAAGTTGTGAATCACTCAAACTGTTGTGGCAAATCCAGTGAGAAAATGCAAAATGATTTTAGCATGAAGTGTTCTTTCCATTATAGGTGCAGATCAATGAATAAATAAATAAAATAATTTTAATTTAGCCTGCTTGATTGAACCTGCAGAAAACAAGAGATTCCAATGTAGTGTTTGCTTGCTGTGCATTACCCAGTGAGATGTTAATCGATTCCCTGCTATTGCATGATTTCACCTCCATATAACAATGCTTCTTATAATCACATTTAATGTAGAAATTCTTATGGAGGTGTATAAAATGATTGGGTAGATGCACAGAGTCTCTTGCCCAGAGTAGGGGAATCTGAGTAGGTTTGTGAAGGGGAAATGATTCAATAGGAATCTGAGGGGTAACTTTTTCACACAAAGGGTGGTAGGTGTATGGAGCGAGCTGCCAGAGGAGGCAGTAGAGGCAGGGACTATTGCAACATTTAAGAAACAGTTAGACAGGTACATGAATAGGACAGGTTTAGGGGTATACTAGACTGTGGGACCCATTGGGTCCCATTTTCACACGGGAGGGCTGGTCCCCCAATGTAATATTCAATCTCACACACACACAGACCCTGCATCTCTCACTCACACACACACACACATTCCCCAAACCCCCACACATCGGGACATATGACAGTAAATCTCTCTTGACTATACTCACACCCGACTTCTTGACTGAGCGTGGCTTTGGACTCAGGTCTGACTTCTGGATTTGGGTTTGGCCTCTGAGACTGAGCGCAACCTCTGGACTGAGCGCGACCTCTCGACCTAGTGTGACTTCGGGACTCAGCCACAGCTTGTAGATTCACAGTTCACTCAGCACGGTTTGTAGACTCACAGTTCACTCACTAACAGCTTGTGGACTCGCAGTTCACTCACTAACGGCTTGTGGACTCACAGTTCACTAACGGCTTGTGGGCTCACAGTTCACTCACTCACGGCTTGTAGACTCACAGTTCACTCACTAATGGCTTGTAGACTCAGTTCTGGACTCAACGCTCACTCACAGCTTCTGGGCTGATTGACTCATGCACAGCCTCCAGGGCTTTATTTTCCTCACCCCCCGGAAGGGGTGTTACCTTCACGGTGACTGACAGGCGAGAAGATCAATCTGTTGATCTCATGATTTTTTAAACCTTCATAACTTTTTTAATATTTCACCGATCAGAACAAAACTTGGTGGCATGGAGCAGTGGAGAACGGCGAGTAAGGTGGCGAAAAAATCCTAGCGATATAGGGTAGCGATTTTGTGCAAATTTACATATAACTCAGACCAGCAGTGGGCAAGATGAGAGTTTTGGTGATGGTATAGATAGATGGGCAAACTTAGGCAAGTGGGACAAGTGTAGCTGGGATGTGTTGTCCAGTGTGGACAAATTGTTCTGAAGGGCCTGTTTCCATGCTGTATGACTATAACTAAAATAGCCTGATTGATCCAGATTTATATGCTTGTGTGTGTGTGTATCCTAGAGTCTTCGGCCAGCATAATCCATTCAGTCCTGCAGGAACCCATCTAGTCAAATCCAATGCTATCATTCTTGATTAGTACGGGTGTCGGGGATTTTGGGGAGAAGGCAGCAGAATGGGAGGGAGAGATAGATCAGCCATGATTGAATGGCAGAGTAGACTGGATGGGCCAAATGGCCTCATTCTGCTCCTATCTCTTATGACCTTATAACTCCCACCACTTACTCGCATAGAAGGAGCTATTTGAGAGGTGGGAGAATACTGAAGCACCTGGAGGAAACCCACCACCGTTACAATCCCAACTGCATGCAAATATCAACAGAAGTCGGAAAGGGTCTCATCATAGACTGGGTCACTGGACCTGTGAGGCAGCAACTCTGCTAACTGTGTGAAAATAAATAGTGATGAAGGAATTCAATGGGTTGGGCAGTAGTAGTGGAAGGAATTGTACAGGTCCGTATAGGGCATCACCAGTGGTGCAGCGGTAGCGTTGCTGCCTTTACAGCGTCGGAGACCCGGGTTTGATCCTGACCATGGTTACTTGTCTGTACGGAGTTTGTAACGTTCTCGCCGTGAACTGCGTTGGTTTTCTCCGGTTTCCTCCCACACTCCTAAGGCGTACAGGTTTGTAGGTTAATTAGCACTGTATAACTGTAAATTATCCTTAATGTGTGTGGGATAATGTTAAAGTGCGGAAATCGCTGATCTCGGGCGAATTCGGTGGGCCGAAGCGTCCGTTTCCACTGTATCTCTAAACTAAATTAAAAGTGTTTCAGCTCGGGACTCTTCTACAGACATTTCCCTCCGCTCATGCTGCCTTGCCCTTTGAGTTCCTCCAGCACTTTATATTTTGCTCAAGATTTCAGCGTCTAAAGTTTCTTGTGTCTCCAATTCTGCTAACTCTGTGCATGCGTGTTCATGTGCATGTGTGTGCGTGGGTGTGTGTCAATTTGTGCGCACATACCATTTAGGGAAGAGAATAATGGGAAATGACATCTTTATATTTAGTGTAATGCATAAAGGAAACAACAGGAAAGGTAGCCAAGGATTTGGTTGAGAAGATGGATTTGGAGATGGGTCTTATAAATGGGGAAAATACACAGTTGAAATCGACAATGGATTCAGAAGAATATCTCTCCCACCATAATGGATGTACAAAGGCTGATGTGCCACATCACCTGGTTCAGGAACAGTGCAAGAAAATAGTGTGTTGCATTGTAGTCAGCAAAGTGTAACTTGGCCTTTTTAAGATTATTGTTTATACTCTTCAGGCGCTCAGCAATAAACCTTTGCAGACACTGTACCTTGAATGCACAGGGCATTAAAGCTAATGATTCATCTCCATCCTCGCTTGAACTATTGGAAAGCAGAAAGTGTCTATAATTGTAATGAGCTGAAGAAAAATTGTTCACCACTTTGTACCTCTAGGTCATGCAGACAAATTGCCATTAAATCACTTATGAAAGATTTCGTGGAACACAACCTTTTTACCAAATATCAATTAAAATCACTGGACTATTTATAAATGGGGCTGCCTGTCTTAAACTGCCCTTAAATCCCGTTGGTGGACTGCATATTGAAGGGTAATTAGTTTAATCTGCACCGCAGAAGGCAGAGAAATTCTGTGTCCTTTGCAACCTAAATTAATTGTGCAATTCGCGAAATTGACTTTGCTACTGACAGGTAAGCATTCATTTTCATCGGAAAGCAGTTGATTTTGGTTTTCTTCCTCATGGTGTAATGTTCAATGGGCCGGAGCAGATATGGGACTTTATTATGGTCAATTTGTTTCGCTCTGTCGGGGGGGCCTGAGGTCTTGTGAAAATCGGGCCTACAGCCTTGTTCCAATAACGTCACTAACAGAGGCCCAACAGAGGGGTGGATTTCAGACCATTTGCCAACATAGGCCTTTCAGGAGTTTAGGTTAGCTTAGAGATGCAGCATGGAATTATCTGCATGGATTTGACCTGAGAGTTTAGTTTAGTTTAGAGATACAACTTGCAAACAGGCCCTACGGCCCACCGAATCTGCATCGACCAGCGATCCCCACACACTAATGCTATCTTACATACACTAAGTACGAATTACACTTATACCAAACCAATTAACCTACAAACCTGAATGTCTTTGGAGTGTGGGAGGAAACCGAAGGTCTCGGAGAAAACCCACGCAGTCACGAGGAGACCATGCAAACTCCGTACAGACAGCACCCGTAGTGCTGCAAGCGCTGTAAGGCAGCAAATCTACTGCTGCACCACCATGCTGCCCAGCACAGAGTTCTGCAAGCAGGGCAAAACATCATGTGGTGAGATGGTGCCATGGAGTTATACAGCTTGGAAACGTGCTCTTTGCCCAACTAGTCCCTTTACACCTTAACTACCCATCTCAGTGCCATACTGACCTTTCTGTCCTGGGCCTCCCCCACTGTCGGAGTGAGGCCACTTGCAAATTTGAGGGACAGCACCTCATATTTTGCTTGGACAGTGGTATGAATACAGTAACTTCAAGTAACCCTTGCATTCCCTCGATCTCCTTTCTTTCCCCCATCCAAGTCGTCGTGCTAGTTTCACTGTCGCCCTGCTGAGTTTCACTGTATTATTCGTTCCCCATCTTCCCCACAGCCAACAATGGACCATTGTGGGCTCCACCTTTCCTTGATCATTATTGCTGGCTCAGATCTGCTTTTGGCATATCTTAATTTGTCTATATACCTTTTCATATCTCTCAGTTCCCTCTCCCCTAACTCTCAGTCTGAAGAAGGGTCTCGACCCAAAATGTGACCCATTCCTTCTCTCCAAAGATGCTGCCTGTCCCGCTGAGTTACTCCAGCATTTTGTGTCTATCTTCGGTGTAAACCAGCACCTGCAGTTCCTTCCTACACACACTATGCATTTATCAAGCCTCTTTTGTGATAATCTTGTCAATGCAGCCAATTGTATCTGAATTGCAATCACTATCGTAATGTAAGAAATATTGCGCAGCGGTCAGTTGAGATGAGCAAGCTTGCACAATGCAGAGTGACCAGAATGAGATAATCTCTCTGCTGATGTTGATCAAAGGATAAATATTGGTCAGGTCATTGGGGAAAATGTCACTGCTCTTGTTTGAGATAGTGCCAAAAGATTATTCACATTCATCGGAGAGAGAGTGAGGGACCATACTTCAAATTCTTATTGTAAAGATGACACTTCTGATAAAATAACATTTCCTCAGCACTGCAATAAAGGTTGGAGGGAAGAAATAGGGAAGTATTGCTACTTTACGTTGCACTAAACGTTATTCCCTTATCTATACCCGATTTGAGGACAGTTTCATTCCAGCTGTTATCAGGCAGCCTACAATGCCTATATCAACCAGAGAGCAGTGCCGACTAGTCTCCCTTTTTGATGACCCTCGGACTATCCATGATCGGACTCTGCTGGCTTTACCTTGCACTAAACGCTATCCCCTTATCGTATTTCTATACACTGTGAACGGCTCGATTGTAATCATGTATTGTCTTTCCACTGACTGGTTAGCGCGCAACAAAAGCTTTTCAATGTACCTCGGTGCACGTGACAATAAACTAAACTGAACTGGATTGAACAATTGTATGGGATACCAGTGAAGTCAACCACGAGCGCTTTGCACTAATTTAATCCCATTGAATCAGTTATCCAGCATAGAAATGAGCCCTACAGCCCTTCTTTTCCATCCAACCAAGGAGTCCCTCACAGCAATGCCATTTGCCTGCATTTGGCCAATACCACTATATCTGTTCTGATCCTGTACCTGTGTAGGAAATAATTGAAGGTGCAGGTTTACACTGGAGATATACTCAAAACGCTGGCACTTCTCCCCACCCTGCTTCCTGTGAGGACTCTATCCCCTAATTCCAATTCCTCCATCTACGCCGCATCTGCATTCCAAACCAGGGCATCGTAGATGTCCTCATTCTTCAGGGAACGGGGGTTCCCATCTTCGACTTTAGATGGGGCTCTCACCAGAGTCTCTTCTATACCTCGTAATTCTGCTCTCACTCCCCATCCCCCCACTTGCAACAAGGGCAGAGTCCCTCTTGTCCTCACCTTCCACCCTAACAGCCGTCACATTCAACAGATAATCCTCCGACATTTTCACCACCTCCAACGTGATCCCACCACTGGCCACATCTTCCCATCTCCTCCCCTTTCGGCTTTCCGCAGAGACCGCTCCCGCCATAACTCCCTGGTCAATTCGTCCCTTCCCACCCAAACCACCCCCTCCCCTGGTACTTTCCCTTGCAACCGCAGGAAATGCTACGCTTGTCGCTTTACCTCCCCCCTTGACTCCATCCAAGGACCTAAGCAGTCATTCCAGGTGCGGCAGAGGTTCACCTGCACCTCCTCCAACCTCATCTATTGCATCCACTGCTCTAGATGTCAGCTGCTCTACATCGGTGAGACCAAGTGTAGGCTTGGCGATCGCTTTGCCCCACACCTTCGCTCAGTTCGCAATAACCAACCTGATCTCCCAGTGCCTCAGCACTTCAACTCCCCCTCCCATTCCAAATCCGACCTTTCTGTCCTGGGCCTCCTGCATGGCCGGAGTGAGTCCCACCGTAAATTGGAGGAGCAGCACCTCATAGTTCGCTTGGGTAGTTTACATCCCAGCGGTATGAACATTAACCTCCAATTTCAGGCAGTCCTTGATTTCTCCCTCTTTCCCCTCCCCTTCTCAGCTCTCCCCCCGCCTTGTGTCTCCGCCTCTTCCTTTCTTCTTCCCGCCCCCACAACTCCCCACATCAGTCTGAAGAAGGATCTCGACCCGAAACTTCACCTATTCATTTGCTCCATTGATGCTGCGTCACCCGCTGAGTTTTTTTTTATCTACCTTCAACTCAAAATACTGGAATAACTCAGCGGGCCAGGCAACATCTCTGGAGAAAAGGAATGAACACAGAATCATAGAAACATAGAAAATAGGTGCAGGAGTAAGCCATTCGGCCCTTCGAACCAGCACCGCTGATAATTGCTCGTTTCTAAGCTTCCCCCCAGTCTAGTTTCAGTAACAAACACTGAATCAAGCACTTGAAACAACTAAATATTATTTTACCAAAAGCACATCACAGATCACACACTGTACCTATCCCACTGCGGGTTTGATCCTCGAGCCTGCCTGTTCAAGCCCTCTAGGCCTTGCTCAGACAGAGGTACTCCATAAGGTTACGCGGTCCTGAGCATTCTTCTAGAAGATCGACGCAGAGCCTCATGATCACGGACTTTTATATGTCCCGGGACCTCAAGGGGCTAAACCACATGGGGGTGGTCTCTTAATCACCCTATTACAGATATCGATTAACCCCATACATAACAGACATTTCCCTAACCCAATGATACAACAGTTCAATATATTGTATTCACAACGGACTTTGAGATGAAGTCAACTTGGAAACATTTACCCTGATTAGAAAAAACCCAGACAAAGCTCAACACCACATCCAATCAACACTTGGTAAAGTCAGACTCTGCAACATTATATCAACTCTTTACAAGGTGTATGTCTGGTTTGCAGCCATCCCATCCATTCTATGCATTTTGCACCAGATTGGCATGGTTTGCAGAGCCTCCCATTCTTTGCTTGCAAATTGTATCTAAGCTCCAGACACTCTGGCACCTCTTCGCAGCCTGTCCAGCTCTGCAGAGAGGTAATTCCAATTTGACCAAATCTTCCAGCATCCATGAAACCTAACCCCATTTTGGTCCTAGCTGGTCCAATTTAGTCAGGATTAACACGGCCATTCAATATGAATACATCTAGTAAAAATCAATGTCTGAATGTCTTTGAAATGTTCATACCTGTCTGAATGTCTTTGAAATGTTCTGGCAGCTCGTTCCATTTTCCCACCTGGATGAAAAAGTTACCCCTCAGGTCTTCTTTAATTATTTTCCCTCTGAACTTAGACCTATGCCCATGGTTTTAGTCTCACCTACACTGGGATAAAAATATTGCGACCATCCATGTTATGTATGCCATGATTTTATAGTATAGTATGCTTGCCTTCAGTGGGCGGGGTATTGAGAATAAGAGTCAGGATGTTATACACAATCCATAGGAGCAGAATTAGGCCATTTGGCCCATCGAGTCTGCTCCGCCACTCCATTCTGACAGACCATATATTTCCCTCTTAACCCCATTCTCCTGCCTTCTCCCATAATCATTGACACCCTTATGAATCAAGAACCTGCCAATCTCTACTTTAAAAATATAGAAACATAGAAACAGAAAATAGGTGCAGGGGTAGGCCATTCGAGCAAGCACCGCCATTCAATATCATCATGGCTGATCATCCAATATCAGTACTCCATTCTTGCTTTCTCCCCATATCCCTTGTTTCCGTTACCCTGATATCAATTGACTTGGCCTCCACAGCCATTGTGGCTGTGAATTCCACAGATTCACCCCACGTCGGACAAAATAAATTCATCCTCATCTCCTTTCTAAAGGTACGGCCTTTTATTCCGAGGCTGTGCCCTCTGGTCCTAGACTCTCCAACTAGTGGAAACATCCTCTTTACATCCACTCTATCCACTCCTTTCACTATTCTGTAAGTTTCAATGAGATACCCTCTCATCCTTCTAAACTCCAGCGAGTACGGGCCCGGAGCCGTCAAACACTCATCTTACAGGGCAGTCATGGTGGAGCAGCTGTAAAGTTGCTGCCTTACAGCGAATGCAGCGCGGGGGGCCCAGGTTCGATCCCGATTACGGGTGCTGTCTGTAGGGAGTTTGCATGTTCTCCCTGTGACCTGCGTGGGTTTTCTCTGAGATCTTCGGTTTTCTCCCACATTCCAAAGAGGTACAGGGTTGTCAGTTAATTGGATTGGTAAATGTAAAAATTGTCCCTAGTGCGTGTAGGATCGTGTTAATGTACGGGGATTGCTGGCCAGCGCGGACCCGGTGGGCCGAAGGGCCTGTTTCTGTGCTGTATCCCTAAACTAAGACTAAATAAGTACAGGCTTAGATGCCAGCTTTATAGGACTTTGGTTAGACCCTATTTGGAGTATTACATGCATTTCTGGTGGCCCATTGCAGGAAAGATGTGGAAGCTTTGGAGAGGGTGCAGCACAGGTGCATCAGAATTCTGCCAGGATGAGAAGATATTATTAGCTATAAAGACAGGTTGCGTAGACTTGGGTTGTTTCCTTGGGAACGCTGGCGGTTGAGAGGAGACGTGATAGAAGTACATAAAATTATGAAAGATCATAGATGGGGCAAGCGGTTGCGAGATGGAAATGTAAAGACCAGAAAACATAGTTTCAAGGTGAAAGGGGGCAATGTTTAAAGAAGATGTTGGGAGCAAATTATTTGCACAGAGGGTGGTGGATGCCAGGAACACGCTCCGCCTGGTGTGGTGATGGAGGCAGATGGCATTTAAGAGGCTTTTGAATAGGCACTTGGATATGCAGGGAATGCAGGGATATAGATTGTGTGTAGGCTGATGAGATCAGTTTATTTTGGCATCATGTTCAGCGCAGACATTGTGGACCAAGGGGCCTGATCCTGTGCTGTATCTTTCTATGCTTTGGCAGGAGCTGGCAGATGCTGGTTTACACTGCAAATAAACTCAAAATGCTGAAGTAACACAGCGGAACAGGCAGCATATAACCATATAACCATATAACAATTACAGCACGAAACAGGCCAAGGGGCCCTGAAGTCCGTGCCGAACTGTATCTTTTTTCCCCTTAGTCTCCTGCACTCATACCAGGTGCTGGCATCCATATGCTGGTTTTTTAAATGATACCAATGAACCTGCCTACACCACTTCCACTGGAAGCTCATTCCACACCGCTACCTCTCTCTGAGTAAAGAAGTTCCCCCTCATATTACCCCTAAACTTCTGTCCCTTAATTCTGAAGTCATGTCCTCTTGTTTGAATCTTCCCTATTCTCAAAGGGAAAAGCTTGTCCACATCAACTCTGTCTATCCCTCTCATCATTTTAAAGACCTCTATCAGGTCCCCCCTTAACCTTCTGCACTCCAGAGAATAAAGACCTAACTTATTCAATCTATCTCTGTAACTTAGTTGTTGAAACCCAGGCAACATTCTAGTAAATCTCCTCTGTACTCTCTCTATTTTGTTGACATCCTTCCTATAATTGGGCAACCAAAATTGTACACCATACTCCAGATTTGGTCTCACCAATGCCTTGTACAATTTTAGCATTACATCCCAGCTTCTATACTCAATGCTCTGATTTATAAAGGCTAGCATACCAAAAGCTTTCTTTACCACTCTATCTATATGAGATTCCACCTTCAAGGAACTATGCACGGCTTTACCCAGATCCCTCTGTTCAACTGTATTCTTCAATTCCCTACCATTTACCATGTACGTCCTATTTTGATTTTAGCATCTTAGTTTAGTTTTGAGATACAGCGCGAAAACAGGCCCTTTGGCCCACCCGTAAGGTAAAGTCATAGGGTCATAAGTGATTCAATCCCAAACCCATTCTCCTGCCTTCTCCCCATGACCCCGAACCTTGCACTAATCAAGAATCTATCTATCTCGGCTTTAAAAATATCCTTTGACTTGGCCAGCACCAGAAGGCTTTCTACAGCAAAGAATTTCACAGATTCCTTATCATCTCCTAAAGAAACATAGAAACAAAGAAAATAGGTGCAGGAGTAGGCCATTCGTCCCTTCGAGCCAGTACCGCCATTTAATATGATCATGGCTGATCATCCTAAACCAGTACCCCATTCCTGCTTTCTCCCGATATCCCTGGATTCAGTTAGCCCGAAGATCCATTTCTAACTCTCTCTTGAAAACTTCCAGTGAATTGGCCTCCACTGCCTTGTGAGTCTACGACCTTTAGATGCATTTATTTGTCACATGTACAAATTGGTACAGTGAAATGTGTGGTCGCCACACAGCCATATGAATAATAAAGAGCACAGAACACGATAGTCTTTAACACAGACATCCCCACACAGCGGGATCAAAGTTTCCCACTGTGAGGGAAGGCTCCAAAATTCAGTCATCCTCCTCTGTTTTCCTCTTGTGGTCAGGGGGATCTCGAACCCCCGCTGTCGCCGCTTCGGGCGGCCCCGAAGTTCAGGCCCACTCGCCGGTGTGATGGATGTTCGACGTCGGGACTGGAGGACATCCACCGCGGCTTGGACATCCGAAACGGCCACCTCCTACCGGAGTCCGCGGCTCCCAAAGTCCACAGGCCGCACTGGGTGGAGATCCAATGCTGGAGGCCCTCGGCAAAGGGTCCCAGGTCTCCGCGGTGTTGAAGACAGCGCCGGCCATGCTGGAAGCTCTGCAGACCACAGCTCTGATGTTGAAGCAGCAGGCCCAACATTCCGGAGCTTCCACGGCAATCCCAGGTAAGGCGTTGGATAATCCCGCGCTGCGCTGTGGCTGCTGGAGCTCTGGTCTGGTTCCCCGGCAGGAAAGGCTGCTCCAATCCAGGTGGTAGGCAACGAGGACGGTGGCTAGGAGGACTCGACTGTGAGAATAGTCGCATCCTCGCCAGGATGTGACTGGGAAACGGTTTCCCCCTTACCCTACCCCCCTCCCCAACATGGAAAAGTTAAAGAAACTAAAGAAACATACTTTTAAAACTAACTAAAAATAAAATAGATAGAAAAACAAACAGACTGGAGGCAGAGGCTGCCTATGGTGCAGCGCCCCTAGTGGCTTTTTTAGTCCTAGACTCTCCCACCTGTGGAAACATCCTCTCCACATTCACTCTGGTTCTGTATTCCCCTGAATGTAGAGGGTTATGGAACTACCCAGGGGTAGTTACTCCAGCATTCTGTATCTTTTCTTGTAGTTACTCTTGCACTTTGTGCCTTTTTCCGTACTCCAGGGATGCTGCCTGACCCGCTGAGTTACTCCAGAACTTTATGCCTTTCCTGTAAGTCTGAAGAAGGGTCGGACCTGAAATACCACCTGTCCATATTCACCTGGGATGTTGCCTGACCCCATCTAGCCTTCATTCTTGGTGACCCCCCCGTCAGATCCCCCCATTGTACTTAATGGTCCACCTCTCCCTTGATGTCCACCGTGGATCCCATCGGCGCTGGTGGCCTAGGGCCAAGTTCCGAGTCTGCGGTGGGTGAGATAGGCCTACCGGGGGGTCCTCCATCATTGGTCCGTGGCGAGCGAGTCCTCCGTCTGTAACTAGGTTCGCAAGGTCCAAAGTTCATAAGGGATAGGAGATGAATTAGGCCATTCGGTACAACAAGTCTATTCTGGCATTCAATCATGTCTGATTATCTCTCCCTCTTAAACCCATTTTCCTGCCTTCTCACCATAACCTCTAACACTGGTACTAATCTATCTCTGCCTTCAAAATATCCATTGACTACCAATGAATTCCACAGATTCTCCACCCGCTGACCATATAAATCGCTCCTCATCACCTTCATAAAGGAAGATCCTTTATTTATGAGGCTATGACTGCACAGTGGCGCAGTGGTAGAGTCGCTGCCTTACAGCGCTTGCAGTGCCTGAGACCCTGGTTCGATCCCCACTACAGGTGATGTTTATTCAGAGTTTGTATGTTCTCCCTGTGATCTGCGTGGGTTTTCTCCAAGATCTTTTGTGTCCTCAACACACTCCAAAGACGTACAGGTATGTACGTAAATTGGCTTGGTAAAATTGTCCCTCGTGTGTGTAGGACAGTGTTAATGTCTGGTCCTAGACTCTCCCACTAGTGGAACATCCTCTCCACTGGTGCTGGTGCAGTCAAAGCCACAAGTCACACTTTTGATTATGTGGCCTGTGTGGTAGAGTGAAAAGTTTTTGTTGTGTGCTAACCAGTCAGTGGAAAGACAATACATGATTACAATCGGCCCATCTACAGTGTATAGATCTGACCCATTCTGTAAAGCTAACCTCTTTGTTGCATCCTTGTGTAACTTTCGTCCATATAATTCCCAGGTCTTTGAGCAAAACCCAAAGTGCTTGAGTAACAAAATGGGTCAGGCAGCTGTCGGGAAGGGAATACAGGAGTCAGAGGTTATGGGGAGAAGGCAGAGAATGGGGCTAGGAGGGAGAGATAGATCAGACATGATTGAATGGCAGAGTAGACTTGATGGGCTGAATGGCCTAATTCTACTCCTATCACTTATGACCTTATAGAAACATAGAAATTAGGTGCAGGAGTAGGCCATTCGGCCCTTCGAGCCTGCACCGCCATTCAATATGATCATTGCTGATCATCCAACTCAGTAAACAACCTAACAACAACCTAACAGCCATTTCTTGTCGGGACCCTTCGTCAGAGACTTGTCCATTGTCATCTGCCCATTCCTTCCCCAGATGGTACCTGACCAGTTGAGTTCCTCCAGCAATTATGTGTTTGCTGAGAATTCCTGCACGTGCAGTTTCTTGTGACCCCATTACCCAATCCATTCACTGCCTTTTAAAACTTATATTTTATGAGGGAGTTTGTTAAGCACCGCTTGAAAGTCCAAATACCCAGCCTTCGCACTTTTAAAAGAACTTCCATAAGTTGGTCATATATAATTCGCTTTTCATTTATATAACCATATAACCATATAACAATTACAGCACGGAAACAGGCCATCTCGGCCCTACAAGTCCGTGCCGAACAACTTTTTTTCCCTTAGTCCCACCTGCCTGCACTCATACCATAACCTTCCATTCCCTTCTCATCCATATGCCTATCCAATTTATTTTTAAATGATACCAATGAACCTGCCTCCACCACTTCCACTGGAAGCTCATTCCACACCGCTACCACTCTCTGAGTAAAGAAGTTCCCCCTCATATTACCCCTAAACTTCTGTCCCTTAATTCTGAAGTCATGTCCTCTTGTTTGAATCTTCCCTATTCTCAAAGGGAAAAGCTTGTCCACATCAACTCTGTCTATCCCTCTCATCATTTTAAAGACCTCTATCAAGTCCCCCCTTAACCTTCTGCGCTCCAGAGAATAAAGACCTAACTTATTCAACCTATCTCTGTATCCTAGCTGACATTCACTGATTTGCTGAGATGTGTCTTTTTTTGATGATCTGATGGTGCAAAAAGCAAATAGTGACGTCTTCAAATTTTGCAGGATATAGGAGTTCTCAGTAGACGGTGAGAATTTCACCTGATTGGAGCCAATGTCTAATAAGAGAGGGCTTGTGAGCAGAAACATTGAAGAGTGGCTTCTTTGGAAAATACATTTAGTTTAGTTTAGTTTTAGTTTGGAGATCCTGTGCGAAAACAGGTCCTTCGGCCCACCGACTCTGCGCTGACCAGCGATCCCCGCACATTAACACTATCCTACACACACTGGGGACAATTTACAGTTATACCAAGCCAATTACCTACTAATCTGTACGTCTTTGGAGTGTAGGAGGAAACTGGTGTATCGGGGGAAAACCAACGCAGGTCATGGGGAGAAGGATCAAACTCTGAACAGACAATACCCGTAGTCAGGATCGAACTCCGGTCTCTGGTGCTGTAAGGCAGCAACTATACCGCCGCAACATCGTACCGCCCAAATTGTTTTGTTTCTCGTCATTTGTGAAATTTTTCTCTACTGCTAGAATCTGATTGTGCTGGAAATCACAATGACAAATCATTGTGTGCAGTTCTGGCATTGTGTGAAGTTCTGGTCACTCCATTAAGGGCCTGTCCCACCTGCATGCGATTGCATGCGTCTAGTGCGACCAAACGTGGTCGCTTGAGGCATCCGGTCTCGCGTGGCCGGTCCCACTTCGATCGGCGGAGGCGTATGGAGTTGTATGGGGCTGGTCCCGACATCGCGCAGGGCTCCAAAAATCTTGCACAGTCCGAAAATCCCGTGCGACAATGGCCTGTCGGCCCGCAGCCGCATTGAGGCCGTACGCAGTGCCTCGACCGGCATACGCAGCATCTCAACATCGTACGCAGCTTCTTGATGGCGTATGCAGCATCTCAATATCGTATGCAGCGTCTTGACGCCATACGCAGCGTCTTGACAGCGTACGCCTAGCGCATGGGGTTGCGCGATGACGTCACTGCCCGGCGTGCCGTTACGTGATGACGTCACCGCCCGACGCCATGCGAAGTCCAAATTTAGTTGGCCCGCCTCCTGCCCAGCTGATTTATGAGTATGATGTCGGGACCAGCCCCGCACAACTCCATACGCCTCCGCAATTGGAATTGGACTGGCCCTGCAAGGCCGTACGCCTCAAGCCACCACGTTTGGTCGCGCTAGACGCATGCAATCGCATGCTGGTGGGACAGGCCCTTTACAGAATGAATGTGGAGGCTCTGGAGAAGGTGCAGAAGAGGTTTTCCCAGGGAATTAGCTGTAAGGAAAAATTTGAGTAAATATGGATTGGTTTCTCTGAAGTGTCAGAGGTTGAGAGGAGACCGGGTAGAAGTTAGTAAAACTATGAGAGGCATAGATAGGCTAGACAGTCGGAAATCTTTTCCCAGGGTGGAAATGTCATAGACTATAAGGCATAGCTTTAAATTCAACTCAAGTTACATTTATTGTCACATGCACCAATTGATTCAGTGAGATTTTTGAGTTCCCATACAGCCATACGAATAAAAAGAACACAATACACGATAGCATTTAACAGGATCAACATTCCCCACTGTGAGGGAAGGCAATAAAGTTCAGTCCTCTTCCGCTTTGTTCAACCTTTGAGCCCTCCGCAGTCGCCGCTATGGCGGCCCGATGTTCAGGCCCTCTCGCTGGGATGATCGGAGCTACGGCATCAGAACGGAAGTAGACACTCAGCGGCTTGGAGTTTCTGAATCGGCCACTAAACACTAGTGAGAGGAGTTTAAACAAAATAGCGGGCCAATTTTTATCACACAGTGAGTGGAGAGTGGTGCCAGGTAGAGGCAGATATGATAATTGTATTTAAGAGGCTTTTAATTAGACACATGGATATGTGAGAATGAAGATATATGGGTCGTATTTAAGCAGGTGAGATTAGTTCATCTTGGCATCCTATTCGACATGGACATTGTGGGCCGAAGGGCCTCCTGTTCTGTACTATTCTATGTTCTATGTTTCAGAATGCAATAGATGGTGAGATTTTCCACTGATCATAACCTATGTCTACCCAGAGGGTGCATTCAAGCCAAAAAACTGAAGAGCAACTTCTTTGGAAAATACAATTGTCTTATTTTTCATAATTTGTGGAGCTTTTCGCTTACTGTTGGAAAACTGACTGGGCTGGAAATCACAAAGTAATTTGACAATCAGCATGATTTGAGGTTCGAGTGGAAGATCCATCTGAGACCAAAGTAAAGCCCTTGTGATTTCACATCTGACTTCCACAGATGCACAGTAAAATGTATCCTGCCTGATTGCATCTTGGTCCGGCACGGCATGGAAATGCATGGAAATGCTAGTGGATTCCGAGGAACAGCCCTTCCCTCCTTTAGAAAATCTACATGAGATTCAGCCAGTGGCACCTAGGAATAGACTGGGTGACAACCAAGAATAGTTTGGTGACTACTTTGGAGAGACAGTTGATGGCACGGAAAAACAGCTCTCGGGACAGTCTGTGTCTTTCGTGAGAAAGACACCCAATAAAGCTACGGAAAGGCCTAATGAACCACCGTGGCCTAAAAATCCATCAGGCGAGAATGAAATGCGCGGAGAAGGAGAAAGAGATGCAACGCACAGGCCTTGAACCTGGTGAGACTCGGGAGGAGCCCAGTCCCTCCACGCACTAGAGTCTCCCAACCCCTGCAGAGTAGTTATTAAGATGGCTGATCCGTGGGCAGTTGCTGCTGGGAGGCAAGTCGGGGCCTGATCAACCCCGGCTGGGTCGCCTGGGCGAGGGTGGCTGATGTTGTGACCCAATCGCCCCAGATCAAATCACTGAGGATGCGTTCCAGCGCATCCAGAAGATGTATATTTTTTGCAGTTTAGTTTAGAGATACAGCGCGGAAACAGGCCCTTCAGCCCACCGAGTACGGGCTGAACTGCGATCCCCATATACTAGCACACTAGCGACAATTACATTTTTTTTATCGAAGCCAATTAACCGACAATCCAGTACATCTTAGGAATGTGGGAGGAAAGCAGAGCACCCGGAGGCTGTAGAGAGTTGTGGACTCAGACTGGTTCATCACAGGAACAGCCCTCCGCACCATCAAAAGAATCTACATGAGGTTTAGTTTAATTTAGTTTAGAGATACAGCGTGGGAACAGGCCCTTTGGCCCACCCTTATCTCCCACCTTTTGTCTATTCATCCATGGTCTTTGGCCAACCATCTGCCTATTTAAAAATAAAAAAAACTCTCACTTTCAACCCTTTTACTCTCATACCTTTTTTGGTTCCTTTTTGTGCCTTTGTCGACCCATATGTGTATCAAAAACCCTCCACAGCTCTATCAACCTATTACCTGCTAGGCTTTGACCAGCCTCTTCTCTCCACCATGACCATGGGAGATCATATGCAGCTGTATAAGATCTTGGTGAGGCCGCATTTAGAGTATTGTGATTAGTTCTGGACACCTTGTTTTGGAAAAGATGTTGTCAAACTGGAAAGGGTACAGGGAAGATTTACTCGGATGTTGCCACGACTAGAGGGTCTGAGCTATAGGCAGAGTTTGAGACTCCATTCCTTGGAGCGCAGGAGGATGAAGGCTGATCTTATTGAGGTGTATAAAATCATGAGAGGAAAAGATCTGGTAGATGCACCGAGTCCCTTGTCCAGAGTAGGTGAATCGAGGACCAGAGGACATACGGGTGAAGGGGAAAAGATGTAATAGGAATTTGAGGGGCAATCTTTTCACACAAGATTCAGATTAAGATTCAGATTCAGATTCAGATTCAACGCATCATTGAATCATTGTCATTGTCAGTGTACAGTACAGAGACAACAAAATGCAGTTATCATCTCCCTGGAAGAGCGACATAGAATATGATTTCTATAAATAAATCTATTTACATGCATACAGTCATAGTGTTTTTCCTGTGGGAGGAGTGTCCGGGGGGGGGTGGTGATTGGCAGTCACCGAGGTACATTGTTGAGTAGTGTGACAGCCGCAGGGAAGAAGCTGTTCCTGGACCTGCTGGTCCGGCAACGGAGAGACCTGTAGCGCCTCCCGGATGGTAGGAGGGTAAACAGTCCGTGGTTGGGGTGAGAACAGTCCTTGGCGATGCTGAGCGCCCTTCGCAGACAACGCTTGCTTTGGACAGACTCAATGGTGGGGAGCGAGGATCCGGTGATGCGTTGGGCAATTTTCACCACCCTCTGCAGTGCTTTCCGGTCGGAGACAGAGCAGTTGCCATACCACACTGTGATACAGTTGGTAAGGATGCTCTTGATGGTGCAGCGGTAGAGGTTCACCAGAATCTGAGGAGACAGATGGACCTTCTTCATTCTCCTCAGGAAGAAGAGACACTGGTGAGCCTTCTTGACCAGAGTTGAGGTATTGTGGGTCCAAGAGAGGTCATCGGAGATGTTGACCCCCAGGAACCTCAAGCTGGAGACAAAGGATGGTAGGTGTATGGAAAAGCTGCCAGGGGAGGTAGTTGAGGCTGGGACTATCCCAACATTTAGTAAACAGTTAGACAGGTGCATGGATAGGACAGGTTTGGAGGAATATGGACCGAGTGCAGGCAGGTGGGACTGGTGTAGCTGGGACGTGTTGGCTGATGTGGGCCGAAGTTGGGATGAAGGACCTGTTTCCACACTGTGTCACTCTATGACTCTATGACTCTACCACTCGAAACGTCGTCTGTCTATGCTCTCCGGGGATGCTGCCTGACCCGCTGATTTACCTCCAGCACTTTGTCTCTCTTTTTGACAACAAACCCGTCTCGACTTGACTTCTGACCTGTCTGGGACGTTGAAGCCATGCAAAACCACCAGAGACCGACTGACCCAGATTGCCTGTGACATGCTGAAAAGACTTGGAATGTGCAACTGAACTCTATTCCAAATATAGATCGTATTTAATTCGCACTCAAGGTGGCTGCATTGCTGCAGAAGGAAGAACACGATACACATTAAATGTCAAGAAAAATAGAGCACAGCAGAGAGAGGCAAGAGAGAACATGATTAATTAGAAAGCTCTCACAAAGAGCCGGCACAGGCAAAATGGGCCGAATAGTCTTCCGTGCTGTGTCAATCTTATTGTGCACATTTCAATGATTCAATGGTACTCTATTGTCACATGTACCAAGGTACAGTGAAATTCAGTTTTGTATACAATTAATTACAAGTATCACTATGCATAAGCACTGAGATATCTGTACATCTTAGATAAGCATTTCAGATACAGTACATGTGTATAGTAGTTGTACACTAATACAGTATACAGTTGCTAAGATTTGGCTCCATTTTCAGGTCTTAGATGTTGTACGTTTATAGACTTTAATATGTATTTTTTATTATTAATATTTAATGTTTTTTGTGTCATTCCTAACCGTCACTGTATGTCACTTGTGGGCGGAGCACCAAGGCAAATTCCTTGTATGTGAATACTTGGCCAATAAACTTATTCATTTATAAACTTATTCATTCATGATGGCACGGTGGCGCAGCGGTACAGCACCACCTGGGATCGATCCTGACTATGGGTGCTTGTCTGTGAGGAGTTAGTATGTATTCCCCGTGACCGGAATGGGCTTTCTCCAGGATCACCGTTTTCCCCCCACATTCCAAAGAAGTACGGGTTTGTGTGTTAATCAGTTTTGGTAAAAATTGTAAATTGTCCCCAGTGTGTGGGGGATAGAACTAGTGTACTGGTGATCGTCAGTCAGTGCAGGCTCGGTGGGTCGAAGGGCATTTTCTCTAAACTAAACTAAAGGAAACTAAACCACAGTGGGGAAAAAAAAAAAAGCTATAAAATATGTTCCTTGTGAGGATTTTCTCTCTGGCTATGAATCTTTATGTCCAATCAACATTTCTGAAAGATACTTTGGCACTGCCAATTTCGTCAGAAATGTTCAACACTTATGGCACCAGAATGTGTTGGTTGTTCTCTCTCTGTATGTATTGCATATTTAATGGTTTGTTTCCTTCTGCAATATATAATTTCTATTTAAAAGGACGCAACAGCTAACGTGACATGTAGAAATACATTTGCGGGGGATCATTTTGACTTGAAGTCAATTGAAATGGAAATCAGGAGTTGCTCAGCAGATGATGGATCATCCTAACATGATTTGCTCTGATGTATGGAACATAAATATCAACGGTGAAGGGATTTTTGCTTGCCCTGTACTTGTGCTGTAATTTCTATGTAAGCACCATGGGTCAAACTTCCCCTTATTTATCTTTATACTTCTAGCTAGTTGCTGGCAATGGGTTATTCCGTGTAATCGCACAGAATAGACAATTACGTTGACAAAGGTTTGTTCAAAATACATTTTTCTCGATGACGGGGTGGATTATTGATACCCGGGTGTGGTAAAACATGGCAGTGAATCCTTGGCTTGCTATTTATTGATTGTGCATCTGCCATTGAGTTAAAAGGCTTTGGCCAGAATAACCTTTTCTGCAAGGAAACAGAGAGACTCGTGGGACAGGTCTTGAGCTTTCCTGCTTGCATTTGAATCCATGTGTCTCTTGCCGAGGCCTTATGTTTGTTTCCTTTACGGAAAACACATATTGTACTATTCCAGAGATGGAGTTGACTCTAGTCTCCTAAGGCACTCCCTGAATCATCTCATTGTCCTTAAAGGTGGCACAGTGGTACAGCAGTAGAGTTGCTGCCTTACAACGCCAGGGGCACAGCTTTGATCCTGACTATGGCTGCTGCCCATACGGCGATTGTCCTGTGTCCGAGTGGGTTTGCTCTGGGTGCTCCAGTTTCTCCCACACTCCAAAGATGCACAGGTTTGTAGGTTAATTGGCTTCAATAAAAAATGGTAAATTGTCCTTAGTGTATAGGGTAGTGTTTGTGGACGGGGTGGTCACTGGGCTTGTTTCCGCATTGTATCAATTCTTGCTATTGAGGGAGATTCGCCAGGTTAATTCCCGGGATGGCGGGACTGACATATGATTATTAAATTATTAATGGATTGGACAGGCTAGATGCAAGAAACATGATCCCGATGTTGGGGGTTGTCCATTACCAGGGGGTCGCAGTTTAAGAATAAGGGGTAGGTCATTTAGGACTGAAATGAGGAAAAACATTTTCACCCAGAGAGTTGTGAATCTGTGGAATTCTCTGCCACAGAAGGCAGTGGAGGCCACTTCACTGGATGTTTTCAAGAGAGAGTTGGATATAGCTCTCAGGGCTAACGGAATCAAGGGATATGGGGAGAAAGCAGTAAGGGGGTACTGATTCTGGATGATCAGCCATGATCAATCATATTGATTGACGGTGCTGGCTCGAAGGGCAGAATGGCCTATTCCTGCACCTATTTTCTATGCTTCTATATTTTTATCTCTAAAGTATCTCTATAGTCTTAACCTTTTATCTCCATATAACAATTACAGCACGGAAACAGGCCATCTCGACCCTTCTAGTCCGTGCCGAACACATAATCTCCCCTAGTCCCATATACCTGCACTCAGACCGTAACCCTCCATTCCCTTCCCATCCATATAACTATCCAATTTATTTTTAAATGATAAAAACAAACCTGCCTCCACCACCTTCACTGAAAGCTCATTCCACACAGCTACCACTCTCTGAGTAAAGAAGTTCCCCCTCATGTTACCCCTAAACTTCAGTCCCTTATCTCTAAAGTATCTCTATAGTTAAGAGGTTCTTAACCTTTTTGGCCCCACAACCCCATCAGACATTCTTGGTCAGTACCATGACCTCCAAAACAAAAATTGAAAAAAAAACAGCCAGATTTATTAAAACATGTCTACCAATGCTCAGTCAATGGGATGGCTGAAATTGCTTTGCAATCATCAAGCAATCAAAACGAGGACAAATGCTCAACAGGCAGCACCTCATATCAGCGTCGATCACAAGCCTATTGCGTACCTTCATTTTCAGAGTTACCATAGTTGAGAATCCAGCGTCACAGCGATAGGTTGAGGGAGATTGGACCAATAGGGTCAGGGCCCTCTTTGAAAGAACAGGACAGTCCTTCACTTTCGGCCAAAACGTGGCGAGCTCTTGTTCGATTAAGTCACTCTTGAGTTGCGCATCTTCACAAATTCGGTAAAATTCACCCTTCGCAGTCACATCAGTATCGCTGATGGCACCGTCTTCAACAGAAAAGGGTCAGATCTACTCATCACGAGTGCAGTCGTCCAGTCTGGGGAAGTAACGTTCAATGGTTTCACTAATTTCCAGAAGGTGGGTTGGGAGTGGAAGTGGCATTCAGCATCTGGCGTAGCACCCAGGAGAGTTGTCATCTCAGGGAAGATAGTCATGTCACCGTCCTGGACTCTTCTCTGGTAAAGGTTCCTCCTGAATCCTGCCACTTTGTCACGAGCTGTTTGTAGCATTGGGAGGTTTCCTTGAAGTGACAGGTTCAAGGAATTCACCTCGGCGAAGAAGTCAGCCAAGTAAGCAACCTTCATCACCAACAGTTCATCCTGCATCTTTTCATGAAGCTGATTCTCCTTCTCAGTACACCTTCTCTCCAAGAACTGTGCTACTTCCTCTCGAAGTTGAATCACAAAATTGAGAACTTTACCAGGTGAAAGCCAGCGCACCTCTGTGTGGGATATCAGAACAGTGAAATCGGAGCCCATTTGTTCACACATCGCTTGAGTTTGTTGCGCCCCCTCAGATGTGGTTCACGATCTTCACCACATCTGAAAGAACTTCTCGAAGACCAGGAGGGAGAGTCTTCGTCGCTAAAGCATGGCAATGTATTATGCAGTGAGTGGAGACATGGCGGGTGACATCCTTCATGAAGGCTTTGAAGCCGGATCTGCAGCCGACCATGGAAAGTGCCCCATCTGTACACAGCCCGACAAGGCATTCCCAGCCAAGCTCATATTTGATGAGGAAGGTTTCCAGCATTCAGGACACAGCTGGCAATGTTTGATTCAATACTATCGATTCAATACGTTGACATTGTGGGGCTGTGGTCTGCGGAGCATCGAGCCGCGGGTGTGGCGTGGACTTACCATCCAGAGCCTGGGATCCCTCGCCAGGGATCGCTGGCCTGCGGCCTATAACATCCTGAAGCCGTGGTCCCCAGTAGGAAAGTGCCGAGTCGGGACCTCCAAGCCGCGGAGTGTGTTTGTCTGTCCCGACGTTGGAGTTTGGATCGTACCGACAACAGGGCCTGTACATTGGGCTGTCCATAGCGGTGACTACGGAGGATTTATAGCCCCGACCACGGGTATTCAAAGGAGGAGGACTGGCTGAACATTGTTGTTGTGGTGGATGTTTGCGTTACATTTTATTGTGTATCGCTGCTGGCAAATTCATTTCACTGCACCTTCAGGTGTATGTGACCAATAAAATTGACTTCGACTGTGAATACTTAGTCTGGCCAAATCCACAAGATGTTCCTGAGACATTGTAGACCTTAAATAATTCTTAATCAGCTTGAGTTTGCTAAATGACCTCTCTGCAGAAGCTACTGTTGCTGGAATTGTTAATAGTATTCTTAAGCTAACACTAACATTTGGAAACGGGTCACCAAGTCTGTATACTGTTAACAAGTTCAACAGATCTAATGGTTTTAACTGCCTTTACAAAATTCACTCACACACACGCACTCGCACACGCCCACTGACACACGCCCACTGACACACACACCCACTCACACACCCACACCCACTCACACACCCACAACCACTCACACACCCACTCACACACCCACTCACACACACCCACACCCACTCACACACACCCACCCACACCCACTGACCCACCCACATCCACAAACTCAAACCCAGGCCTGGACCACTGAAACAGCCGCAGCTGCCGACTCTCACCACCTCGATATATAAAACTATGTAGGCTTACACAAAATGTAAATGCTAGTCTTCACATAATATATGCAAACATTTTCTGAGATTTCAGGAAATTCCCGGCCCCCCTCTTCGGCTCCCAGGCCCCCTTTTTGACTCGGGGCCCGGGTACGATGTACCCCCTGCACCCCCCTCTCATAGGCCCTGTGTATATGTACGCGCATACGCAAACAAAATACTGTGTGTGGTATATAGAAACATAGAAAATAGGTGCAGGAGTAGGCCATTCGGCCCTTCGAGCCTGCACCGCCATTCAATATGATCGTGGCTGATCATCCAACTCAGATATACCTTGGATATCAGAACTCAGATGGACCTATTTATTTCGCTCCATAGATGCTGCTGCACCCGCTGAGTTTCTCTAGCATTTTTGTGACCTATTTCCTTCGCTCCATAGATGCTGCTGCACCCGCTGAGTTTCTCCAGCATTTTTGTGTACCTTCAGATATACCTTTGTTAGGTTCCTAAAAATGGGCTCAACAAATTGATGTTATTTACAACCACTTCATGACCCCCGGAAAACCACCAAATGAACCCCATAGGGGTCACGACCCCCAGGTTAAGAACGACTGGTCTAAAGTATAATATGTGGAAGTAGTGAAGAGTCACGTTTTGATAAGAGCAGGCAAGGATTTATATTCTTGATGATCAGGTTTTTACTCAATTCGATTATTATGCCTCCATTTCATTCTGGAATTTTGTTTCCTCTTTTGCCATGGGAATTCAATCAGGAAAAAGAGAATGCACTTTTGTTTTAAGTTGCAACAAGGGTGTGAAAGGGGTAGGACAGAGTGCATGTTAGTGTGGGTAGACACAAAGTGCTGGAGTAACTCAACGGGACAGGCTGCATCTCTGGAGAGAAGGAATGGCTGACATTTTGGGTCGAGACCCTCTGTTGTTGTAGGGTTGGGACTGTCCTGGTGATAAGCCATTAATAGAATCATCAAGACAGACAGAGTGGAAACAGGTCCTTCGGCCCACCAACTCCGCGCTGACAAGCAATCACCCCGCACACACTATCCTACACACTAGGGACAATCTGCAGTTTACAGTGGCCAATTAACCTACAAACCTGCACGTCTTTGGAATGTGGGAGGAAACCAGAGCACCAGGAGAAAACCCACGCGGTCACGGGGAGAACATACAAATCCCGTACAGACAGCACCCGTGGTCAGGATCGAACCCGGGTCTCTGGCGTTGTGAGGCAGCAACTCATGTGAATGGGACTGACTGCGAGTACGGACACAGAGATTTTGATTATCTAAAGTTGGTGGAAAAGTCACATAAAACATCCACACCGAGTCTCCTTGCTCTAATTTCATTGAGCCTGTCAGATGCTTTGAGCATCGCGAATTGTAGTGGTTGATTCCCAGGCAGGTGAGAGCAGCGAGTGAAGACTGGCGAGTTAATCTATCTGGAGCCCCTGGTGGAAGGCAGGATTCCTCGGGGATTGTCAAAATTGAGCTTGCACGCTGGCTTTGAACTCATAAATCCTAACATCCCTTTTGAAACGTCGGGCAGGTCTGAGCTCTGACGAATGAGGATAATAGCTGATCAAAGGCACAACCAGCTGTGGCCTTCAGGCGGGTGCTGCAGAAGTCTCACTTGAGGCAGCTCGGAGTCCACTCTCTCCTCCCCACACTTTGTCATTGCCAAGCCCGAATGCAAAGCTAAAAGACCAGCAACACAAACTCCCACCAGGGTGGCTTTGATGCCGAGGTGGTCTTTACCGACAGTCTTGATTTATCACATCCTCCCAGCCACACCTGACACACAAGACGCGAGAACTTTTCCACCTTCTTTCTTATTTTCTTTTTGGAGGTGTTTCAGAACAAGTGATCGCTTTTTTTTCCTCTCGTTCCTTACATTCCGCCCAGTAATTTGCCTGTGATCTCAGCTTGTCAGCAGCTGTTCCATCTCAATTACATCGATAGAACAGCCTTGATCTTGGCCACGATTAATGCATCTGGCCACTTTAAAAAGAGCTTTGCAGGCACCAGTCTTGGCAGATAACAGTTGCTCTGCCTTTCCATCCTCTGCTGTCTCTCCGCCGGCCAGCGTCTTCTATCGATAAAAGCAGACGCGAGGCCCCCCCAACATGCTGAATGATGACACCGTGGACCACCCACACTTGTGTGTGGAAGTAAATGTTGGGAGAGGGAATTTCCAGGGTCCCTTTGAAACATATCCCTTCAGTCGCTGCAGGCAAAACAGGACTATTTTCATCAGACATTGCAAGTGCAGGAGAATTATGAGAGGCTTTGTCTTATAAATAGTCATGACATATTTTCCCTCCTGTCCTTGGTTGTAATGCATCATCTGTCTCTTGATATGATTTAAGGTCTGATGATTCATGAATACAGATGGCGGAGTTTCTTTTTTTTAACCCTTGTATCGCCTCATCGTTTTAAGATTATGTTTGCTATGCTGTCCTTTAGAGATATAGCACGGAAACAGGCCCTTTGGCCCACCGAGTCCGCACCGACCAGCGATGCCCGCGCATTAACACTATCCTACACACACAAGTGACAATTTACATTCACACCAAGCCAATTAACCAACAAACCAATACGTCTTTGGAATGTGGGAGGAAACCGAAGATCTCGGAGAAAACCCACGCAGGTCACAGGGAGAACGTAAAAACACCGTACAGACAACGCCCATAGTCAGGATCGAACCAGTGTCTCTGGTGCTGTAAGGCAGTAGTTCAATCGCTATGCCACCGTGCTGCCCAGATGTTGTTCAGATTGTTTTAAAATAGTTTCACAGTTGCAGGATCATATTTTTGCCTTCAGTGATGCCAGTGCTGGCTTAGACCTTAGCTTAGTTAATTTTAGTAGATGGATGACAAATGTACTATGAACATTGAGGGGTATTCAAGACTGGGATAGGTCCAGTTTTGGACCTTGTGTGAATTGAGTTTAATCAGGATTAGAACAGGAACATAGAGTACAGCACAGGAACGGGCCCTGCAGCCCACAATGTCGAGGCTGAACATGATGCAAAGTTAAACTGATCTCATCTGCCTGTACATGATCCATATTCCTCCATTCCCGGCACTTGTATTCGCCTATCCAAAAGCATCTTAAATGCTACTATCGTATCTGCCTCCACCACTGCCCATGGCAAATGCATTCAAGGCCTCCACCACTCTCTAACTAATAGAACTCTCCATTAAACTTTCCCCCTCTTACCTTTTAGTTCTGCCCTCTAGTGTTGAACATTTCCCCTTCGGCTGGCACAGGGTAGCGTTGCTGCCTTACAGCGCCAGGAACCCTGGTTCGATCCAGACTAAGGGTGCTTGTCTGTACGGAGTTTGTGTACGGGGATCGCTGGTCAGTGCAGACACAGTGCGCCGAAGGGCCTGTTTCTGCGCTGCATTTCTAAAACTAAATCTAAAAAAAATGAAAAGGTTCTGAATGTCCACCCTATCTATGCCTATCATAATTGTACACACTTCTATCAAGCCTCCCCTCAACCTCCGCATTGCAGAGAAATAAATAAATAAGGAAGGAGAGCGCAGCTGACACCAATGGCAAAATTATCAGACCTTTTGAATACCGAGGCTGGATTGATGGGCAGAGATTCATGTGTTTCTATTCTCTCTTGCAATCGCTGCATTCTTTCAGCTCTGGGATGTTAATTTATCCTCAATGCAAACTCCACACAGAAAGCACCTTGCCCACCCTCAATTAGCCAGCACCACCACTATTTAAACCATTCAGATTCTCCTCGTCTCTGGCACGATGAGACAGCAGCTCCACCAGCTGTGGAGGAAATGGATAGACGATTCCTTTCGGGTAGGGAATCTGCTTCAGACTGTGACGGGTCTGGCCATTCCCTCCACAGATGCTGCCTGACCTGCTGAGTTACTCCAGCACTTTGCATTTTAAACGTGAGCTTAATATGCCTTTATCATCCTCAGTTAGACAGCACCACCATTATTTATAGCAATGTTACAACATTTTGAGATTTAAAAAATCGTCTGTAATTTATCCCATCAGATAAAGCATAAAAAGAAGTTTAATTTGACACTTAATTCACTTTCATATCTTCAGTATTACAAAAGTTATGGCTATTTTCATACTCGGAAATTAGCATCTTGTTCCCTATTGCTTTTTCATTGATTTAACACAAAAGCTGTGATCGAGAAGTCAAAAGCCCATAACTTTCTTAAAAATAAAGAGAACTGAAATAAATTTTCAGTTATTATAAATTGAAGCATTCTGAAACAAATATGAAACAATCTTACTTGGATGACTTGAAATTAAAGCATATAATTAGTTAGTTACCTAATTGTAGCTAATTACAAAATTCAATTACTAGATCTAAACATCTATCCATTTCTTAAGAATAGATTAACATTTTTAAATAGCCTAAGTGTTCAAATAACATTCACACAAGAATTCACAATATAACATAATTTTTAAATCTTATTGTCATGGGTTTATTATAGGCCAAATGGAAGGAATTTATTGTTTAATACCTGTAAATTAATGGCCATTTAAATCAGCTTGCGAGTGGGTTTTTCTGGAACGCAATCAATTGGAATGTTGCAGTTGCAGTGATTTAGTCCCCCATATCTGCAGCAAAAATCTGTCGGTTCGTTCGGGGTAAAAAATCACCGTTTCGCAACTTAAAATGTGAATTAAATGCATCTTAAGAAACACTTTTATACATAAAAATAAACTATTTTCTTTTACCTGTCCCCTAGGTAAAATCTGCCCCGTTGTCGGCGTTCACGGCTTCAGAAGCTGATTTTAAAATCACTCCAACGAATAACTTGTCGGGCAAATTTTTTTTAAACCCACAGAGAATGGCCGTCGGAACGATTCTTTAGCAAGCACTTGCACTCCAACAAAATATAACCCAGGACCAGGACCAGAAAACCGTGTTATAACCCCCCCCCCCCCCCCCCCCCCCCACAAAAGCGGCAAAATTGCGCACATGGCCAGTGGCAGAATTGCAGCACCGGTGAAGCTAAGTATTGTAACATACCTACATTTGAACCATTCAGATTTTCCTCGTCTCCACTCTGTTACAGGCATTCTGTTGTATTTTCCGCTATTCCAGTCTCTGCAACTTGTTTGATTTTTCTTTTAAAGGGCCTGTCCCACTTAGGCGTCATTTGCGCGTCACTCAGGTGGCACGCAAAGATTTTGTGAATCCCAAAATCCTGGGACGGGTAAGTGAAGTCGAGTAAATGACGTTCAAATGGCGCCCAAGTGGGACAGGCCCTGAAATGGTCACACTTCTGACACCTCCTGGTTCTGCAATTTAAAGCTTGTTTGTTTGATTCCAACTTGGCACGGTTCTGATAAATGCTCATCAAGTGTTTCTCTATAGGAGAATGTAACTGATTTGCTCAATATTTCCAGTAAGCAAAGATTTTCATTATTTCAATGTTTATCCGCTGTTGTTTTGTGTTCAGAGATTTCCTCCCCTAAAGTCGTGTGTCCATGACAATGCAATGGTCCCATGGTCATCAAGTATTACATCTTGTTTCACTTAATTAAATGGATATTCTCAGGCTTCACTGTGGGATTTAACTCTGTCTATAGTTTCTATAGTGAGGTTCTCGTTCGCAAAATCCCAAGAAAAATTATTGTGGTTACATTAATTTTTTCCTTCTCACATATTAGTGCCTGAAAATTACCCCCCGACATAGGATAAGCTAACAGTAAATTACATTAATTGATGAATCATTTATTGATTAATTCATTTACACAAGTGCACAGTTAAAAACAAAAATATTGCAGATAAACACAAAATGCTGGAGTAACAGGCAGTATCTCTGGATAGAACGAATGGGTGACATTTTGGGTCGAGACCCTTCCTGAAGAAGGGTCTCAGCCCGAAACAGCACCCATTCCTTCTATCCAGAGATGCTGCCAGTCCCACTGAGTTACTCCAGCATTTTGTGTCTATCTTTAGTTTAAATCAGCATCTGCAATTCCTTCCTACACACTACACAATAAAAGATGACGGACAAGAGAAAGAAATCCGACTTTCTGAACAGTGAATCATTTACATTCTTTAGTTGATAATTTAAAGGGTGGATGTTAATTTTATTCAATAGCATTTTATCATTGATCTCAATAGGAAAGTCAGATTATTGTCACACAATGCAAGCATCTACACCAAGTTGTTTAAAGTTGAGCGAAACACCAAGTGCTGGAGTAAAGCCCCTGTCCCACTTACGTGTCCTTGGCACGCTAATTACGCGACCTCGTGGTTACGTTGAGCCTCGACGGTCCCGCGAAGGTCACACGCGACTTCATTCGACCGCACAGCCGTCTGGAGCACGTGACGTCATCTGAAGATGGATGCAAAATGCCGGAGAAACTCAGCGGGACCGGCAGCATCTCTGGAGAGAAGGAATGGGTGATGCTTTGTGTCGAAACTCTTCTACAGTTTGAAAGAAGGGTCTTGACCCGAAACGTCACCTATTCCATCTCTCCAGGGATGCTGCTGGTCCCGCTGAATTACTCCAGCATTTTGTGTCTATCTTCAATTTTCTTGGCCCCGCGCTGGGAGTAGAAGTGGGGGCGGATCCGGACCGTAACGGCCGTGAGCCCCAGGCCGAGTTCAGCGATTGTTTGCCTGCTTCTGCTGCTGTTGAAGGTGAGACGTTGCGTTGCGCCAGGGCCTGTCCCACTTTGGCCATCAGTTCCGTGACAGACTGATGGCGCGTGAAGATTTTGTTCACTACAAAAATTTCAGAGCCCCGCGCGATATCGCGCACAACTACATGCCCCTCCGCGCTTCTCAGAGGGACCGGCCCAGTGCGGCCATACGATGCCCATGTGCCTCAACGCGACCACGAAGTCGCGTAATTTGCGTGCCAAGGACACGTAAGTGGGACAAGCCCTTAACTCATCAGGTCACGCAAAAGCTGCGGTGGGAATGGATCAGTCATGTTTGGGGTTGGGATCCTTTTCCAACAATTGTTTAAAGTTGAGAGGGATTTGAATACTACAGGCCAAGACTAAATTGGCAATTGTGTTTTTAACAGCGGGGAGGATTCGGGTACAGTTTCTTCCCAGTTACCATCAGGTAAATGAACCATTCTCTGTGCAGAGTTTCGTATGTTCTCCCTGTGACTGTGTAGGTTTTCTCCGCATGTCCCGGTTTCCTCCCACACTCCAAAGAAGTACAGGTTGCTCGGTTAATTGTAAATTGTTCCTCGTGTGCAGGCTAGTGCTAGTGTGCGAGGATTACTGGTTGGCGTGGACTCAGTGGGCTGAAGGGCCTGTATCTCTCAACTAAGCTAAACCTCCCATATACTTGTCTGAAGATGGGTTTCGGCTCGAAACGTTGCCTATTTCCTTCGCTCCATAGATGCTGCCTCACCTGAGTTTCTCCAGCATTTTTGTGTACCTCCCATATATCTCATTGGAGGTTTTTGAACTTTAATTGGACTTTATCTTGCACTATGACTAAATGTTCTACCCTTCATCATTTTTCTGTGCACTGTGGTCAGCTTGAATGGAATAATGTTTTAGTCGTTTCTTTGACTGGAGAGCACATGACAAAAAACCTTTTACTGTACCTCGGTAAACATTTATTAATAATATGTATACTACATAAATAATAAACTAAACTAAACGATCAGGGGACTTGGTGCCTTAATAACATGTTGATGTCATCAAAAGAGGAGAAATTAACATCAAAAGAGGATAAATTAAGTAAGTACTTACATTCAATATTGCAATATTTAAACAACAGTAGTGCGGTGCACATTGTAATATGCCCTGGCATGAATAATGAAGTAAATGATGGGAATAGATTTGCAATAAAAAAAACATTTACACGGGGTAGTTAAGATAACCCGTGTTTGCTACAGGGTTTATGCAAATTTACGCTGGGTTTTGAACCACTTGCACAAGGGGTGTTCCGAGAATCACATCAAGTGAACAGGTTTAGCATTTTAATTCCCAAATACTTTATTATTAGCCCACGGCTGCATAGATATGAACTAATTAGTCAGGTAACGGCAAACTTATTCAAAATAAGATTTAGTTTAAACTGTTGAACAAGGAAAAGATGGAAACGAGATGCTTGTTAAATCATGAAATCATTCACCACAGAAATAAACCATTTAGCTCATCATGCCAGTGTCAACCCTTTAAAAACGTCATCTATTTCAGCCCATGACCCTTTTCCTTTCCTACATCTCTGCAATGGGATTAACAACATTTATTTTAAGCTCTTGAAGCTTTTTGTCAAAGCTACGGTGGATTCTGAATTGTAACAACATGTGGAACTGAGTGAAAGTATCGAAGACAGACACATAATGCTGGAGTAACTCAAGGGATCGGGCAGCATCTCTGGTGAAAAGGAATAGGTGATGCTTTGGTTTGAGACCCTTTTTCAGACTGAGAGTCGAGGGAAAGGGCAACGAGAGATCTAGATAGTACATAGAACAAGTAAATGATAGATATGCAAATGACAATGATGATCAAAGAAAGGTGGAGTTCACAATGATCCATTGTTGGCTGCGCGGTAGGTGATAATGGCAGTGAAACTCAACAGGACGACCGTGAAACTATTCAATTCAATTCAACTTTTTAATGTCATTGCACAAATACAAGTATGGGTACAACGAAATGCAGTTTAGCATCAGTCCGTAGTAGTAGTGCAATATAGAAATAAAAATACAGAATAATCAAACAATGTGGACGGAGGGACTGGAGAGATCTATCGGCGGGACTCCGAGTTCAGCAATGTGATGGTATTATTGTAGAAGCTGTTCCTCATCCTACTAATGATCTTCCCGGCCCGTCTCAAACACCGTTTTCGGTGTAGGGCATCCATGGCAGGGAGCGGGGCACCGATGATGTACTGCGCGGTTTTCACCACCCGTTGTAGTGCCTTCCTGTCCGCTACGGTGCAACTGCTGTATCATACCGTGAAGCAGGTGGTCAGGATGTTTTCGATGGTACAACGGTAAAAGTTGGTCAGGATCTGGGGGGACAGGTGAGCTTTCTTGAGCCTCCTCAGGAAGTAAAGGCGCTGCTGCGCCTTTTTGATCAACTTGGAGGTGTTGAGGGACCAGGACAGATCCTCCGAGATGTGTAACCCCGAGGAATTTGTAGTTGGAGACGCGCTCCACCTCAGTCCCGTTTATATGGATGGGGGTATGTCTGGGTACAATGGGTAACTGAAAGTACCCTTCAGTTCATTTGCCAATTATTTCATATTTTATGACTGTCTTTTTTAGGCTTTGACAAAGCATAATAATTCTGGTTTAACACGCAATCAAAACAATTGTTGCATGCTTGTCCAAAATAAAAAGAGATGGAATTGCAATCAAAAGGAAGTAAAATCAGATTACTTGACGGGTCAGACAGCATCTTGAAATGGGATTACCAACATTTCTTTTAAGGTTTTTTAGCTTCTTGATGAAGCTATAGTGTTTTCAGAATTGTTACAACATGCTGAACTACGTGATTGACATAAAATACTGGAGAAAGATTGACACAAAATTTTGGAGTAACTCTGGGGTGTCAGGCAGCATCTCTGACGAAAAAGAATTGGTGATATTTCCAACCGAGATTCTTCTTCAGACTGAAGAAGGGTCTCAACCCAAAATGTCATGTTGTGGTGCGTAGGTCTCAAAAGGAGGCACGAAGTCCAGTGTTTGAGAAGCACCTTTATTTTATTCCTCCCGGTTGAAGGGAAGACGAAACCAGAGAAAGATGGCACCCAAACCCTGCCTTTTAAACCCTCCGGCTGAGGGCCGCCTCCGGACTGCACCACTCCTGTGCCGAGGGGTTCGGCAGTATAATGGCACGACCCTTAGGAGCCGCCACAATGTATTCCTTTTGTCCAGAGATGCTGTGTGACCTGCTGAGTTACTCCAGCATTTTGTGTCTATATTCGGTGTAAACAAGCATCCACACATTCCTACACATTATATCAGATTACCGTTTTGCATGGAAAATCTTTGCACCAAGTAACATGGGAGGGCTTGTTTCCATGATATACACCCTCAAGCCACCAAGCACGACATCCGGAGGCTGCAGTGAATCGTCCGATCAGCTGAGAAGGTTATAGGCTGCAACCTTCCCTCCACTGACAACTGTACACTGCAAGGGCCAGGAAGCGAGCGGGCAAGATCATCTTTGACCCCTCTCACCCTGGCCACAAACTCTTGGAATCACTTCCCTCTGGAAGGCAACTCCTGACTGTCAAAGCTGCCACAACCAGACATAAAAACTGCTTTTTTCCCACAAGTCGTAGCTCTACTCAATAACCAAAAATTGGTTGCCTCCTTTTGCTCTGATATTTTATTTAATTCACATGTTTAATTGATAATGTTTTATTATTAACGATTAATGTTTTATGTGTTATTCCTAACTGTCATTGTATGTCATGTTATCACTTGCGGGCGCAGCACCAAGGCAAATTCCTGGGATGTGAATACTAGGCCAATAAACTTATTAGTTCATTCTTTCATTCGTTCAAATCAATTCATAAGATCATAAAGGGCCTGTCCCACGAGCATGCGACTACATGCGACAAGCGGGAACTAACAGGAAGCGGGGGGCGCGCAGAGGTCGAGTGATCCCTGTACAAGGCCGGTCCCACCAGCATGCAACTGCTTACAGCGAGCACGACCAAACCAGAAGCGGGGGCCGCGCGGAGGTCGAGTGAGTAACGTGAAGTTCGAGCGAAGTCCGCGTGTGACTTATGGCGTCAAGACTGTGCGTACGCCCGTCGAGGCAGTGCGTATGGCCTCAATGCAGCTGTGGCCCAGCAGGCCCTTGCTGCGCGGAATTTTTGAACACAGTCAGTTTTCTGGAGCCCCACGCGATGTCGAGACCATCTCCGCACAACTCCATACGGCTCCGGCGATCGAAGTGGGACCGGCCCCGCGAGGCCATACGGCTCAAGCGACCACGTTAGGCCGCGCTTCCCACATGCAGTCGCATGCTTGTGGGACAGACCCTTAAGTGGTAGGAGCGGAATTAAGTAATTCGGCCCATCATCTAGTCCACCATTCAATCATGGCTGATCTATCTCTTCCTCCTAACGCCATTCTTCGGCCTTCCCCCCCCCCCCCCCCCCCCCCCCCCCCATAACCCTAGACACCCATACTAATCAAGGAACTATCTATCTCTGCCTTAAGTATATCCACGGACGGCCTACACAGCCTTCTGTGGCAAAGAAATCCACAGATTCACCTAAAACAGATTCACCTAAAAAGTCTTCATCTCCTTCCTTAAAAAAATCCTTTAATTTTGAGGCTATGACCTCTAGTCTTAGACTCTCCCACTAGTGGAACCATCTTCTCCATATCCACTCTATCCAAGCCAATTCAGAACGAGTTACTTGGTTCATTCCAGGCTATAGGTACAAAACTAAGGGTGGTGCGGCCAACAGAGAGATTTTGTGTCAAAAGTCTGTAATCAAAAGTCCTATAATCACCAGACATACACAGATGTGTTCAATGCAACGGCCCCATAAACACTTGAAGGCTGTATTGTTCAAAGTGACTATGAGTTGTATTGGTGCTTTATACAGAAAATGTACCAACTTGATAAAACTACAAATGCATAGACTTGTCAATACAGGTACTATAAATATACAGGTTTACAATGCTTCAACTTGCGATATTTTGACTTCACGATCGGCAAATGCTCGGCACCGGCAACGAGCCGCACGTCACTTCCGGTCACGTGATCGCAATATATCGCAATGCATTTGCGACTTGCGATATTTTCGGTTTATGATGGGTTTATCGGAACACAACCATCATAGGTTGAGGAGCAGCTGTATAGGCCGGATAAAACTATGAATACAGAAAAATCGATATGTCGTTTTGTGCTTGCTGTGTCATTTTATGAATAAAGATTGTCTAAGGGCGGCACGGTGGCGCAGCGGAAGAGTTGCTGACTTACAGCGCAATTAACCCAGCTTTAATCCTGACTATGGGTGCTGTCTATACGGAGTTTGTACGTTCTCCGTGTGACCACATGGGTTTTCCCCGGGTGCTCCGGTTTTCTCCCACATTCCAAAGATATACATGTTTGTTTGAAGAAGGGTCTCGACCCGATACGTCATCTATTCCTTCTCTCCAGAGGTGCTGCCTGTCCCGCTGAGTTACAACAGTATTTTGTGTCTACCTTCGATTTAGACCAGCATCTGCAGTTCTATCCTACACATGTTTGTAGGTTGATTGGCTTTGGTAAAGATTGTAAATTGTCCCTGGTGTGTAAACATTAGTGTGCGGGGATCGCTGGTCAACCTGGACTCGGTGGGCTGATTCGGCCGGTTTCCATGCTGTGTGTCTAAACTAAAATAAACTTTCCATATAAATTGCATGACCTGCTGAGTTATTCCATGACGGTCTGATTTTATTTCAGATTTCCTGCATTTTCCTATTTAAAAAAATGTTCTTTGCAGATCAAATTGAATATGAGACAAAACAAATAAATGCAAGCAATATGTTGTACAATCACAGCCAATGTGGACACAGACCCCTGCCACCCATGGGGTTAATCAATATCTGTAATTATTAAGGGACCACTCACATGTGGTTCGGCCCCTCGAGGTCCCGGGACATATAAAAGTCCGCTACCATGAGGTCCAGGGTCGATCTTCTGGGAGAACGCTTGGGATTACGTGACTTTCTGGAGTGTCTGTTTGAGTGAGGCCTAGAGGACTTGATCAGGCAGATACGAAGGTTGAACCCATGGTGGGATAGGTACAGTAGTTGAACTGCAATTGCGCTTTTGTTAAAATAAAATTTACTTGTTTCAAGTGCTTGATTCAGTGTTTTTACTGAAACTAGATTGGGGGCTAGCTTAGAAACAAGCAATTTACAGCTCCAGTAGAGTTGTAGTCATACAGCATGAAAACAGGCCCTTCAGCCCAACACATCCATGCTACATTATTGGAAATAATTTTAATGGAGGAGCTGAAGAAAGCAATATTGAAGATAGGGTCAAAATAGAAACATAGAAACATAGAAATTAGGTGCAGGAGTAGGCCATTCGGCCCTTCGAGCCTGCACCGCCATTCAATATGATCATGGCTGATCATCCAACTCAGTATCCCGTACCTGCCTTCTCTCCATACCCCCTGATCCCCTTAGCCAGAAGGGCCACATCTAACTCCCTCTTAAATATAGCCAATGAACTGGCCTCAACTACCCTCTGTGGCAGAGAGTTCCAGAGATTCACCACTCTCTGTGTGAAAAGTGCTGGAGTAACTCAGCGGGACAGGCAGCATCTTTGGATAGAATGAATGGGTGATGTTAAAATATCACCCATTCCTTCTCTCCAGAGATGCTGCATGTCCCACTGAGTTACTCCACCATTTTGAGTCCATCTTCAATGTAAATCAGCACCTGCTATTCCTTCCTGCACATGGAAAAAACAACACCCGTGGCCAGGCTATAAATGAGCCAAAGGCCAAAACAAAGACAAAGTTACGGAAAACTTTGGAAAGTTTTGGAAAAGTAAGATTGTAAGTTTCTTTCTTAGTCTGTTTAAAGAGAATCGACTAATAACTTATTCTTTGAATTTTCTTTGTGCTTAATGAAACATTTATGAAGCCCGGAGGTGCAAGAGAGACTGCAGAAGATGGAATCTGGAGCAAAAGCCAACTCTTGCAGGTTCTCAAACCAAAATGTCAGCAATTAATTTACCTCCAGACCCAATGTGTTACCCCAGCAATTTAAAATTGCCTTCATATATAAGGCTTGTTCGTTTAATTTGTTAGCAAATGTGTTTTGCTTTTAAGCGCAGTAATTTGGGACACCTGTGTCAAGTATAGGAATAAAGAAAAACCTCTTTACTCCTATACTGGAATTCTCTTGTTATGAAGGCCTACATTCCATTAGCTTTCTTCACTGCCTGCTCTACCTGCACGCAAACATTAAGTGATGTGTGTACAAGGACACCCAGGTCTCACTGTACCTCCCCCTTACCTAACCTAACCCCATTGAGATAATAATCTGCCCCCTTGTTTTTGCCACCAAAGTGGTTAACCTCACATTTATCTATATTATACTGCATCTGCCACACATCTGCCCACTCACTCAACCTGTCCAGGTCACCCTGCAACCTCCTAACATCCTCTTCACAGTTCACATTGCCTCCCAGTTTTATGTCATCCGCAAACTTGCTAGTGTTGCTCCTAATTCGCTCTTCCAAATTATCAACATATATGGTAAAGAGTTGCAGCCCAAACACCGAGCCTTGCGGCACTACACGCACCACTGCCTGCCATTCTGAAAAGGACCCGTTCACTCCCACTCTTTGCTTCCTGTCTGCCAACCAATTTTCTATCCACGTCAACACCCTACCCCCAATACCATGTGCTCCAATTTTAATCACCAGTCTCCCGTGCGGGACCTTATCAAAGGCTTTCTGAAAGTCTAGATACACTATATCCACTGGCTCCCCTTCATCCATTTTACTTGTCACATCCTCATAAAATTCCAGAAGATTAGTTAAGCATGATTTTCCTTTCATAAATCCATGCTGACTTGGACTAATCCTTTTACTGCTATCCAAATGCTCCATTATTACCTCTTTAATAATTGACTCCAGCATCTTTCCCACCACCAGTCAGGCTAACTGGCCTGTAATTCTCCATTTTCTCTCCTGCTCCTCTCTTGAAAAGTGGGATAACATTAGCTATCCTCCAATCCATAGGTACTGATCCTGAATCTATTGAACATTGGAAAATGATCACCAATGTGTCCACTATTTCTAGAGCCACCTCCCTGGGGACCCTGGGATGCAGACCAGCAGGCCCAGGGGATTTATCATCCTTCAGTCCCATTAGCCTACCCAATACTATTTCTCGCCTAATGACAATTTATTTCAGTTCCACTACCCTCTTAGATTCCCTGTCCTCCAGTAATTCTGGGAGATTATTTGTGTCTTCCTTAGTGAAGACAGATCTGAAGAACCTGTTCAACTCTTCTGCCATTTCCTTGTTCCCCATAATAATTTCACCCGTGTCTGCCTTCAAGGGACCCACATTTGCCTTTGAAGATAGAATCAAAATGTTGGAGTAAGTCAGTGAGACAGGCAACATCTCTGGATAGAATGAATGGGTGACGTTAAAATATCACCCATTCCTTCTCTCCAGAGATGCTGCATGTCCCACTGAGTTACTCCAACATTTTGAGTCTATCTTCAATGTAAACCAGCATCTGCTATTCCTTCCTACACATGGAAAAATAAAACACCCGTGGTAAGGCTATAAATATGCCACAGGCCGAAACAAAGACAAAGTTACGGGCTATGGAAAACTAAGATTGAAAGTTTCTTTCTCAGTCTCTTTAAAGAGAACAGACTAATGACTTATTCTTTGAATTTTCTTTGTGCTTAATGAAACATACATGAAGCCCAGAGGTGCAAGAGAGACTGCAGAAGATGGAATCAGAAGCAAATGCCAACTTTTGCAGGTTCTCAATCCAAAATGTCAGCAATTAATTTACCTCTACAGATGCTGCCGGACCCACTGAGTTGCCCCAGCAATTTAAAATTTCCTTCATATATAAGGCTTGTTCATTTAATTGGTTAGCAAAAGCGTTTTGCTTTTAAGCGCAGTAATTTGGGACACCAGTGTATAACAGCGAATGCAACCTTCAGTGAACGTTGCCCATATGGATGTAACCTAAATATATATAACCTAGGTGCTCCACTATTAGCCCAATTAACAAATGGCAGAGAGATTGGCAGATAGTTTGACAGACATCTTTCAAAATTGGATATATTTTTTTTTGTGAAGGGCATTCACTGACACAGAGTTTCTTAAGTAGGTCTTTTGTTGGTTTCTGCAGCTCTGGCTGAACAACTTCTAATCTTGTGTGTGGACTTGATAAGAAGAGCATTTCGATGGATAAAGGATAAATGCGGGCAACTTCTCCCAGTTATCTGTCTGCCCTTGTATTCCCAAAGAAGAAAAAATTGGCGATGAACTGCTGTTGTTAATCATTTTGAAAGGTCGAACAGAAGAGGTAAACATTTTAGGTAGATGCAAAGTGTTGGAGTAACTCAACGGGTCAGGGCAGCATCTCTGAAGACAAAGGGTGGGTGATGTTTTGGGTCGGGACCCTTCTTCAGACTGACCTGGTGAACATTTTGACAATCATTTTAACCGCCCAATTTAATTTCTTTGCTGAGGAAGACTTGGTTTAAACAAAAACAAACATCTCAGTCCAGTTCAGTTTGGTTTATTGTCTTGTGTGCCGAGGTGCAGTGAAAAGCTTGCGAGTTTGTGGATGGTGCTTCAAATACAAAAGTGAAGAATAGAATTGGCTTAACGTGGAAGAGAGAGAAAATTCCACACCCAGAATCAATTGGGGATAAAACAAAAAAAAGTGAAATGTCCAGCGCCACCAATTTCTTATATAGAAGGATAAAATTATTGTTTCAAAAGCACTGATTTATCTCCAGTCGATTACCAAAATAGCAAGCTATAAAGTGATACACGCTGAAATTAGATCATTTTGTGACATGTTCTTTGAAAGTTTCTTGGGACTTTTTTTTGCTCAACCTCATCCCGTATCTTCCCCGTAAACAAAGACTGATGAAATTCCGGAGAGGATACCTGAACTTGCGGTTTTCACCGACGCTCCTTGTCTCTTGTCACTTACGTGGGAACAATGGACAACCCAGTAACACACTGCTGTTCTGAACTGCTTTACAAAACAAAAACAAGATGACATGATTAAGTTGCTTTCCCGATGTGCAGAAGCTTTCCCGAAAGCAGAAGCCTTCCCTTACGTTCATAAGCGATAAAAGCAGAATTTGGCCATTCGGCCCATCAGGTCTACTCTGCCATTCAATCATGGCTGATCTATCTCTCCCTCCAAACCCCATTTTCCTGCCTTCTCCCCACAACCCCTGACACCCGTACTTATCAAGAATCTATCTATCTCTGCCTTAAAAATATCCACTGACTTGGCCTCCTCAGCTTTCTGTGGCAATGAATTCCACAGATTCACCATCTTCTGAATAAAGAAATTCCTCCTCATCCCCTTCCTAAATGAATGTCCTGTAATTCTGAGGCTGTGAGCTCTGGTGCTAGACTCTCCCACAAGTGGCAACATCCTCTCCTCGTCAACTCTATCTAGGCTTTACTTCCTGAGATGCGCGACCAATGTAACCGGGAACTTGCCGGGAGGAACCAAATTCTTGTCGGACCACAGTGCTGAGGACCTGCCTGGAGGACCCAAAGGTTCGGCGGACCGCGGCCTGTCATGGGAAACTGCCGGGCCCGGACCCTGCTTGACCCTCGGAAACTGGAGAACCGATGAGGTGGGAGCCGTTGGAGACGTCGGATGTGAGGAACAAGGGCCAGTAGGAGGGTGAACCAGGGAAATGTCTCCAGCACCTTCAAGGCCAACTGCAGGAGTCGCTTCCGGGATGTAAAGATGGCCGGGCGAGGAGAGGGACGTCGGTTTGTGTGCTGATCCGGTCAAAGGCGATGGAGGAAGGCCCTGCAAGAGCCTAGGGCTCACCTGGATCGGAAACCACTCCAGTTGACCAAGAGTGCGGGCAGACCGGACTTTGGACTTGGGAAATGGTGCCAAAACATGGCCAAACATGGCTCCCCTCCACAACCCTCTTTCACCTATACCCCTTCCTCTGGCTTTACATTTCACTCCCCTTCTCTCCTTATCTGACACACTTTTGCCTCCTTGTCGCTTACTCCACCTATCCAACCTCCACTAACATTAACTCATTCCTTCACTCCAGACATGCTGACTGTGCCACTGAGTAATTCCAGCTTTGTGTGTCTATATCCACTAAGGCATGCCAGACTTTGTCCCACCCCATCTCTCTTTTCGAGTTTTTTTCCCACCCTCCCCCACTATAATTAGTTTGCAGAAGGGTCCCAACCCAAAATGTCACCTGTCCATTCCCTCCACAGATGCTGCCTGACCCACTGAGCTACTCATGCACCCTATCTTTTGCCCATAATTTGTACATTGATTCCCCTCACACACACATACACCAGGGATATCTTACAGCCCACCAAACACTGAGAGTGCAATTTAGGACTAGGCTCAAAGATGTAATGGTGCATTCACCATTTTGTAGTTTCATCAGGAAATCCTTGCACGTATATGGGCCCTTCAGGTAGAATGCATAACCCATGATTCAAGTTCAGACTTCAATTCAATTCAATTCAATTCAATTCAATTCAATTCAATTCAATTCAATTGCCCTTTATTGCCATTCAAACGTGCAAGTTTTGAACGAAGTTTCGTTCCTGCAGTCATAACAGCAAAAAAAAGACCAAAACACACAATTAACACAATTCCACATAAACATCCGTCACAGTGAATCTCCGAACACCTCCTCACTGTGGTGGAAGGCGAAAGTCTTATCTCTTCCCTGTCCTTTGTTCTTCAGCCAACCTGCAACGTCAAGGCAACCAGGGCCCCCGATGTTAAAGCCCCCAGCGGGCGCGCAACAATTTGAGCCGCGCAGGGCGATGTAAGGCCCTGCTCCGGGCCGATTCAAACCCCTCGATTCGGGCGGGCGAAGTTGCCGTTGCAGGTGTTCTGAAAATTGGTCGCCCACCAGGGACCTGCAAGCTCCCGACTCCACCGTCCACAGGGCCACCAGCTCCACGATGTTAGGCCCCAACGACAATGGAGACATGACAAGGGAAAAGTCGCGTCCCCTGTTCAGGGAAGAGATTAAAAAGAGATTAACCCCCCCACCCCCCACACATATACACACCTAAGGAAAACCAAAAACATACTCCCAACAAGACAAAAGAAAGAAAAGACAGACGGACTGCAAGTAGCTGCTGCCACAAGGCGCCGCCACTCAAATACACTTAACGATGTAATGGAGTATAGGGAGTTTGTAATTTCATTGAGAAACCCTTCCATATCTCTGTGTTATCTCCATCACTGACGACGTGCCTTTGAACAGAATGCACAACTCATGGTGAACTAAAGGATGACCAAAAATGTAACTGCAATTTCTATCTCACTTAGTATAAGGAATTCACTGTCAGCGCAGAACTGTTCAAGTAGACATTGCTTGGAAGCAAAATCTGGAAGGTTTTTTTTCTGTGCTACATGTCTCTGTGACCCAATGCAAAACTTACAATGTGCGGGAAGGAACTGCAGACATTGGTCTATTCCGAAGATAGATACAAAATGCTGGAGTAACTCAGTAGGTCAGGCAGCATCTCCAGAGGAAAAAAATAGGTGACGTTTCGGGTCGGACCACTTCTTCAGATTTACAAAGTCTACAAGGTCTGGCACGGTGCCACAGCGGTAGAGTTGCTACCTTACTGTGCCAGAGACCCGGGTTCGATCCTGGGGCTTTGCCTCTAGGGTTTTCCCCTATGCTCCAAAAACATACAGGTTTGTAGGTTAATTGGCTTGGTATAATTGTAAATTGTCCCGCGTGTGTGTAGGATAGTGCTAATGTGCAGAGATCGCTGGTCGGCACGGACTTGGTGGGCCAAAGGGCCTGTTTCTGTGCTGTATCTCTAAACTGTATCTCCAAACTAAACTAACCTAATACCTTCCATTAATTTCTCCTAAGTACTGCCTAAATCTCTCGTTCCCCTTTCCCCTGACTCTCAGTCTGAAGTAGGGGCTCGACCCGAAACATCACCTTGTTCCATTTCTCCAGAGATGCTGCCTGTCCTGCTGAGTTACTCCAGCATTTTCTATCTGTCTTCGGGCAAAACTTACATTGCTGTGCATTTACAACACTGTTATTACATTCCAGTCTTCGGACATGTGGATCATGGAATGGAACATTATCGAGGATGATTTGGGATTCAGACAGGGAGAACATGGTTAATCTGGAGCAGGTCCATATTAAGGTGGAACCGTTAGATGCCATGGTTTGCATGAAGGTTGATAAATCATCAGGGCCAGATCCGATCTATCCATGGTTGCTATGGCAATCAAAGAAGGACATAACTGGGGCTCCGACAGAAATACTTGCATCTTTGTTAGCTATAAGGTGCCGGAAGACTGGAGGATAGTTAATGCTGTTCCTTTTTTTTAAGATGGACAGCAAGGATTTACTTTCTACGCCAAGTAACTTTTGGCCAATGAACCTTTCATTTGTGGTAACAAAATTATCAGAGAAAATCCCAAGAGATAGAATTCATGAACATTTGGAAAGGCAAGGGTCATTGGGATGGGATTAACTGAGTGAAGTAGGGTCTCGACCCGAAACGTCACCCATCACTTCCATCCAGAAATGCTGCCTGTCCCGCTGAGTTATGCCCCTGTCCCACTTAGGAAACCTGAACGGAAACCTGAACGGAAACCTCTGGAGACTTTGTGCACCACCGATAGGTTTCCGTGCGGTTCCCAGAGGTTGCAGGTGGTTGCCGGAGGTTGCAGGTTGTGGAAGCAGGTAGGGAGACTGGCAAAAACCTCCGAGAACCGCACGGAAACCTTGGGTGGGGCACAAAGTCTCCAGAGGTTTCCGTTCAAATTTCCTAAGTGGGACAGGGGCATTACTCCAGCATTTTATGTCTATCTTGAATGGGGGAAATCCTGCCGCACTTATTAGTTTTTAATATTTTGAGGAGGTTACTAAGAAGATGTGTGAAAGCAGGCTGGTAGATGTTGTCTATATATACTTTAGCAAGTCATTGACAAGATTGTGTAGAACATTTATTGCAAGATAAAGTCCAATAAAGTCTAATTAAAGCTAGTCCGAGGGTCTCCAATGAGGTAGATAGTAGCCCAGGACCACTCTATAGACTTGATATGATGTGTCGGAAGGAACTGCAAATGCTGATTTAAACTGAAGATATACACAAAAAGCCTGAGTAACTCAGCGGGACAAGCAGCATCTCGAGAGAGAAGGGATGGGTGACATTTCGGTTTGAAACGTTGCACAGTCTTAAGAATGGTCTTGACCAGAAAAAATCTCTCCAGAGATGCTGCCTGTCCTGCTGAGTTACTCCAGCTTTTTGTGTGTACCTTGTGTTGATATGATGGTTCAGTTGCTTGATAACAGCTGGGAAGAACTCTTCCTGAATCTGGAAGTGCGTTTTTGCACTTCTGTTCTTCTTGCCTGATGGGAGAGGGGACGAGGGAATGGCTGGGGTGTGACTTGTCCTTGATTATGCTGCTGGCCTTGCCGAGGCAGTGTGAAGTGAAGTGTAGATGGAGTCAATGGAAGGGAGGTTGGTCTGTGTGACAGTCTTGACACATCCCTCACAATTCTCTGCAATTTCTTGCGGTCTTGGGTGGAGCTGTTCCAAAACCATGCTGCGATGCATCCCGATAAAAATGCTTTTTACGGCGCATCTGTAGAAGTCGTTGAGAGTGGTTGGAACTGAAGGCAAGGAGGTGGGCATGTGGACAACAGGTCTCTGATCCTCTTACACATAACTAGTTACTGCACCATCAATTAATATCGTGTATAACATAAATAACTAGCACCAAACCTTATTAAAAGAGTCGGCAGAATTCTCCATTCAGGTAATTAACAACGCAGCTGCAAAAACTGAAAGTAAGATGAGCTCTCGTGATGGACTTTTGCTGACAATGTTAAACATGTCCCTGACTGCTAGCAATACAATTTGTGCCAATTATATCCTTTGATTTTTGAATGGCCTGTAGTCTTTACACTATATCATAATTTGGTTTCCATGTGAAATTTCTTGATACATCAATTAGCGAGAGGATTTCAGCAGACCAATCAAAGGAGTTTTAACCATGTGTAATCAGAATCAAATTTCCCAATAACAACAACAATAACAGGACAGCACGGTGGCGCAGTGGTAGAGTTGCTGCCTTACAGTGCTTGCAGTGCCAAAGACTCGGGTTTGATCCTGACTACGGATGCTGGCTGTACGGAGTTTGCACGTTCTCCCCGTGACCTGCGTGGGTTTTCTCCGAGATCTTCAGTTTCCTCCCACACTCCAAAGACGTACAAGTATGCAGGTAAATTGGCTTGGTAAATTAAAAAATAGTAAGATTAAATGAGAACTTACCAGTTCGAAGTTTGATCTGTATTTTATGAGTTACGATGAGGGATTACGTGAAGAACCCATCCAGCACGCATGCGCGACATACTTCAAAGCAGCGGTGTGGAATCTCAGAAGACACAATAATTGAAATAAACATAGTAAAGAAAAGGAGAACTTAAATACCAGTTGATCTCTATAATTGAGGGTGGGGGCGGAGGGCACGTAATCCCTCATCGTAACTCCTCATAAAATACAGATCAAACTTCGAACTGGTAAATTCTCATTTAATCTTACTATTTTACTTCGGAGTCACGTGAGTGACTACGTGAAGATTTTAAAGCTCTGTGATTTCAAACCGTGTACCAGTTCATACTTCACTCACTGCCAAAGTCATTTGAGGGAGGAAGTATGTTATCGTAATCAACCATGAATCTGTTTGTAAAACAATAATGGTGTTATTAACAATAACAAGACCAACATGCTCCCCCGGGCTTAAATTATATATTTGCAGATTCTAATACTTTTTTTGCAAACGATACAGGTTCTGTTAGCGGCTTGTTATAAAGTTTGGAACTATACCCTAGACCACCCCGCTGTAGCCAGGATGTGGTCCATAGGCACGTCCATCCTCTTAGTCACCGATGTGGATGCTGCCCTGGTGGAGTAAGTTTTATACACGTTAGTATTTACTCCAGCAACTCCCAGTACCTGCTTGAGCCACTTGAGATAGTTTAGCTCGTCACCCGACCATGAGGTTTCTTGGGGCTGACCCATAAGGCTTTTTCTCTCCCTCGGGGATTTCTTATTGTGTCGATGTAATTCAATAAGTGGGTCATGACACATGACCGTGGTTCAGGTGGGTATGCCCGGAATTCCATGACTGGACCTGATGTTCCTGGTCTGCTCTGTTTGACCAGCCCCTGAATGGTAAATGTGACACGGTCTGGTGTTATAACCATATTGTCCAATCGTAGTAGATGGAGGAACTGGACTCTTTGTGCTGAGACAAGGCCATCAGCATGACCATCTGCGGCTGTTACATTATTTAAATCTGTCCTTGGTGATTGCCAGTCACCCCCCCCCTCGGTCACTCCTTCCACCAGAAAAAATTGCACTACTACGACTGTATGTACGTAAATATATTTATTGCTCATATTCTATGTCGCTCTTCTAGGGAGATGCTAACTGCATTTCGTTGTCTCTGTACTGTACACTGCCCAATGACAATAAAGTTTGAATCTGAATCTGAATCTTTGTTCTCGTCAGCTCGATCGACCGAACGCCAATATCCAATGCGGGCTCGTCCAAATTCCAGCGCACACTTGGCCCGGCCAACCTCCGCACTCACCTCTTTCCCGTCTGACCTCCAGCACTCAAGTGGGCCCCTTCTCAGCCGCCCGCCGCCGGGTCCCCACTTGGACGGCTCCGTGCCACTCGCCGGAAGCTTCCGACGGCCTTTCTCGCTCCTCGATGGCCCACCTCACTCCTCGCCGGTCGCCCGCGGGACCCTCCTCATTCTCATGGCGGCGCTGCTCCTCTCTTCCATGTACATGCATGGGAGACGTCTGAGGCACCGAGTCATCTCGGCTGAGTGAGGCATCAGAACTCTCCCACGTAACAGCAAGGCCACGGAGACTCGGGTCTCCTACGAGACAACATCACCGGCAAGTGATGGGGAAGCGAATAAACTGACACATATCTGAAGAGAAGTCCAGACGTCTTGCAAAAAAAATTTGGATGCCCTCCAAAAATTATGCAGCAATTTAAAAAAGGACACTCACAATTCTGCTGTGCATTTTTTTCCCCATTCTCCGTAGCACACCATTCCAGGCAGGCAAATGGATTGATATTTTATCGGCTGTTCTGCAAGTTTGAAGAGATCCCTCGTGTGCTGCAAGCTAAATTAAGTTGTAAGCCAGCCAGGACCTTCTGTCTAGGAGCATCAGTGAGTTCCTTCGGAATGCCATCCATCCAGTCCAATTATAACGAATAACCTCCCTGAGGGGCTTATTAAAAACTCTTCTGAACATTTATCAATGGCTGCACATTTGTTCTTTGTGTGAGTTTTTTGTTCTGTTGAATTTGATTGTTGAATGTTACAGCTCCAGAAAGTTGAAAAGCAATGTGTTTTCAGGCAAATCTAATACAGGGGAGTTATTGGGAGAAATGTCCCAGCAATTCTGAGAATCTGTGTTTTTTTAAATATGTGACTACAAGTTTACCAGAACACTCATCTCTCACTGTCTCTTTGACAAACACAGAGCGTCTGGTTCTCAGCAACATGTACAAGCCCTAGCGTTCCTCTGAGCTGGTCAAAATGGGAACGTGTGTCCACTAAAATTGATACTCACCATTTCATAATCACTGCTGATGAGACAGTTATTAATGAGTTATGTTGTCTCTTCACGCACATCCATCATAATTCACTTTGGCCAAGGACATGTGCTCCAAGAACTAAGTTCATGTTCATGTGATAGGAGCAGAAGTAGACCATTCGGCCCATCAAGTCTACTCCACCATTCAATCATGGCTGATCCATCTCTCCCTCCTAACCCCATTCTACTGCATCCCTCCCCAAAACCTCTGACACCCGTATCTCAGCTTTTTCAGCCTATGCATGTGACTATAGGTTTAGGTTCATTATTGTCACCTGTTACTGAGATATAGTGAGAAGCTTTGCTTTGTGTGCTGTCCAAACAGGTCAGATCATGAGACCGTAGAATAGAGGAGCAGAATTAGACCATTCAGCACATCGAGTCTACTCCGCCATTTAATTATGCCTGATCTATTTTTCCCCCTCCACAAAATTCTCCTGACTTTTCCCTGTGACCTTTGACACCCTTCCTAATCAAGAGCCTATCAAACTCTGCCTTATAAATACCCAACATCTTCACCTCCATAGCCGTCTGTAGCATTAAATTCCACCAATTCACCACGCTCTCGATAAAAAAATTCCCCCTCAGCTCCATTTTGAAGGTACGACTTTTTATTCTGAGGCTCTGCCCTCTGGTTCTAGGTTCTTCCATTACTGGAAACATATTTTTCTCTGTCTGGGATTTTCAATATTCAATAATACTATACATAAATACAATCGAGCCAAACTCCAGTACAATAGGTAGAGCTCAGGGGAGGATACAATGCAGAATACAGTTCATAAGGTCATTAATTCACAAGGAATAGGAGTAGAATTAGGCCATTTGGCCCATCGTCTACTCTGCCATTCAATCATAGCTGATCTATCTCCCCCTCATAGCCCCATTCTCCTGCCTTCTCCCCATAACCTCTGACACCTGTACAAGTCAAGAATCTATCTATCTCTGCCTTAAAAATATCCACTGACTTGACCTCTCCAGCCTTCTGTGGCAAATAATTCCGCAGATTCATCACCCTCTGACTAAATACATTTCTCCGCATCTCCATCCTAAAAGAACTACCTTGAATTCTGCAGACCTAGACTCTCCCACTAGTGGAAACATATACCCCACATCCACTCTACCAAGCCTTTCCACTATTCTGCATGTTTCAAAGAGAAATCCCCCCTCATTCTTCTAAACTCCAGCGAGTACAGGCCTAGTGCCGACAAACGCTCATCATATATTAACCTACTCATTCATGTGATCATTCTTGTAAACTCCACTGGATCCTCTCCAGAGCCAGCACATCCTTCTGCAGATATGGAGCCCAACATTGTTCTCAGCATGGTCATGCATCCGTTCCATGGACAACGTCAGGACACGGCTTGTATACCTCTGCTCAACCAGAACAGGGAGATGAAGGAATGACCAGGGTGGGACAAGTCTTTGATTATGTTGGCTGCTTTCCGAGGTAGAGTAAGCTGCAGATGGAGTCAATTGTCAGGAGTCTGGACTGAGCTACATCTACAACTCTCTGCAATTTTTCACAGTCTTGAGCAAAGCTGTCCCAAACTATTATCTATCGGCCTAGTGAACCTATTAAATGCATTGGAAGAATTTCAGGGATAATTTATCAAGACTTTATTGACTTACAAACAAGCTTTATTTTTGCAATTAAGTGCATGGTGGCGGAGAAGTTAAATTGCTAAATTAAAACAAATTTATGTCAAGAAAAACACTCTTGCTATAGATACTTGTTTATTTAATGAAGATGGTTGTGACCAATTGCAACAAGATCTGGATCGATTGGCCAGGTTGTCGGAGGAATGGTTGATGGAATCTAATAAAGAGAAGTGTGAGGTGTGCATTTTGGGATGTCGAACAAGGGCAGGACCTACACAGTAAATGGTAGGCCTCTGGGGAGGGTTGTAGAGCAGAGGGATCTTGGAGTACAAGTGCATGGGTCCTTGAAGTTCGAGTCGCAGGTAGATAAGGTGGTCAAAAAGGTTTTTGGCACTTTGGTGTCAAAAATCAGTCAGAGAATTAAGTATAGAAGGTGGGAGGTCATGTTACAGTTGTATCAGATGTTGGTGAGACCGCATTTAGAATATTTTGTTCAGTTCTGGGCACCATGTTAGAGGAAAGATATTGTCAAGCTTGAAAGGGTTCAGAATAGATTTACGAGGATTAGAGGGTGTGAGCTGTAGAGAGGTGAGCTGTAGAGAGTAGGCTGGGTCTCTATTCCATGGACAATAGGAGGATGAAGGGAGATCTTATAGAGGTATACAAAATCAAGAGATGAATAGATCAGGTAGATGCAGAGTCTTGTACCCAGTGTAGGGGAATCGAGGACCAGAGGACACAGATTCAAGGTGAAGGGGAAAAGATTTAATAGGAATCTGAGGGGTAACATTTTCGCTCAGAGGGTGTAGGGAACAAGCTGACAGAGGAGGTAGTTGAGGCTGGGACTATCCCATCATTTAAGAAACAGTTGAACAGGTGTTAATTCTGGCCAAATTGGAGATGCCAGGACACTAAAATTGAGTAAAGGCTTCTGGGCTGCTAGCCCATTTGGTCAATTTAAATGTGCCTTCTGCAGAAATGGGACAAGCTGCAGAATGGTGCCAGTTTGCCTAGAGCCTTGTTAAGAGCTGCAGGAAGAGAATAGAACACCTGCAGATTCTAACAATTAGGTTTAAATTGCATGTAACAGATTGGGTGAATGCAAACCAGATATACACATTGTAAATATTGTTGCAAAGCTTTACTGTGCCAGATGTTGATTGGGTTAAGTGTTGAGCCTTGTCTGGGTTTCTTGAATATCCAGGCACATGTTGCATAATTCATCTTAACTTGCATCTAGAAACTTCATCAGATACATTGTATTAGTCACTGTATTATTGGGTTAGGGGAATATCTATAATGTATTGTGCTAATCGATATCTGTCACTGGACTGTATAGAGACCACCCCCATGTGGTACGGCCCCTCAAGGTTCGGGGACCTATTTAGACAGGTACATGGATAGGACCGTATGGCTATGCACCAAGGACAGGCAAGTGGGACTAGGGTAACTGGGCCATTGTTGGCCGGTGTGGGCGAGTTAGGCCGAAGGGCCTGTTTCCACACTGTATCACACTAAGACTCTATGAATCTAATTAAAATTATGGAATTTGAAGCTTGCATCAGTAAGCAGTTGCATCAGTAATAATTTAGAAGATTGAGGAGGGACCTTATAGAAAATTATATAAATCTTAAGGGGTTGGACAGGCTAGATGCAAGTAGAATGTTCCCGATGTTGGGGAAGTCCAGGACAAGGGGTCTCAGTTTAAGGATAAGGATATGTTTCTATGTAATGGCGACCATGAAATCCAGAGATTATATAAAATCCCTTCTGATACAGGAACATCCACAAGGGATGGAAACTGGGTCGGCAAGAACAAATTGTGCCAATTGGCCTGCTTCCGTGCTGCATGACTCTACGACGCCATTTATTTACCATCTCATTGGAGATCAGACCAATGTGCCTCCACTATTTTATCCGTAAAGGATTAGTGCCTTATTTTGAAATCTTTTTATTTGAATTTCACATCAATTTGCATACATACAATGGTAACAGACAGTGACAGTCAAGGCATGATTGTGCAACAGTATGTAAGCGGCCCTCAAAGCCCTTACTCTTACCCACCTTCAACCCACCCAAATCAGGTCGGAACCAAACGGGGACAAACAACACTCACATACGTACACGTCCACACAAATACGCAGAGATAAACAAAACAAACTGTACTGGGGGAAAAAAAAGAAAAAAAAAAAGTCACTACTAACAGTAAATAAGTAGGTAATTAAATAAATAAGTGTGGGGAGGGGAGGGGGGGCTAAGGGGGGAGCAGCTGCAGTAAAGCAGGACAGTGATGGAAAGCACTCAGTCCTCTTCCGAATCCGGGGACAAGTTAAGAGGATTAACAAGTTCCAGGAAATGGTTCCATGTGTCTAGGAATGTCTTGGTAGAGCCTTTGAGAGAGAACCTAAGTTTTTCAAGCTTTAAATTGTAGAGCACCTCCTTAATCCAGCGGGCGTGTGTCGGGGGACAGGTGAGCCTCCAGTTAAGCAAGATCAGTCTCCGGGCTAACAAGGTTGTAAAAGCCAGGACCCACTTCAACGCAACAGAGAGGTTGGTGTTGGGAGGAGTACCAAAAATGGCTGACAGTTGTTTCGGAGAAATAGTCTGGCCATAGCCTCTGCTTATCAAGTCGAAAGCACTCCTATAAAGGCTGCTAGCTTAGGGCAAGACCAGAACATATGGCTATGGTTGGCAGGGGATTGATTACATCTGTTGCAGATGTCCCTAAAGCGGGGTAAATTCTAGATAATCTTGCATTTGTGTAGTGGACTTTGTGAAGGACTTTGCATTGGATTAAGCCATGACGGGCACATATGGAGGAAGAATGGGTCATGTCCAAGGCAGAGTCCCATTGCTGGTCTGTTAGTTTCATATTCAGCTCGCCCTCCCACGCAGCTTTTAATGAGGTATGAGGTTTCAATATAACCGACCCTAACAAGTTATACAAAACAGAGATGCATTTCTTCCGGTTGGGGTCTAGCGCTAGGATGGTATCGGTCAGGGTTTCAGGGGGGCGATTTGAGAAATGGGGGAATGTCTTCTTCACAAAATCCCTAATCTGGAAAAAAAACCAAAAGGTGGGAGTTTGGGAGGCTGTAGTTGGACGAGAGCTCCGCAAAGGACGAGAAAATGCCTTTTTAGGTTTTTGATACTACTGATACCGTTACCATGCCAAGTTTTGAATGCGGGGTCTGTATTTGAAGGTTTAAAGATGTGATTTTTAAGCAGTGGGGTCAAGATGGAAGGGCCTTGTAAACCAACATTTTTCCTGAGTTGGCTCCATATCTTGAGCGAAAGGGACGCAATTGGGCCTGCACCTACAGATGTTATAGGAAGGGGGAGTTGGGAGCATAGGACAGACTGCAACGGGAGACGTGAACTCGCTTTTTCCATGTGTACCCATGTGTAGGTGGTCGCAATCGTGCCTTAAGGGCAACCTTCAACCTTCAAAGTGGAGGCTTAGTGTAAATGATTGCTCATGATCAGTACAGATGTAATAGCCTGAAGGTTCTATACTCATACAATTATATGAGTCTCTCGGATTATGGCTGCAAATGAATATTACCATGATCTGCCCCAGTTAATGCCACAATTGTGCATGATTTGCACATGTGCATGTTCCAAGATGGCACCCAACCCAGGCAACTATTTGCATGCTAGCCACTGAAGCAGATCTACAATCACATATTACAATGGCTCCACACTTAAATCTCTACTCCTACAGCAACATTTCCTGCTTTAACCACGATGACTAAATGTTATTCTCTTATCATGTGTCTATACACTGTAAATAGCTCGATTGTAATCGTATCATCTTTCTGCTGACTGGTTAACACGCAACAAAAGCTTTTCACTGTACCTCGGTATGCGTGACAATAAACTGAACTGAAATGGAAAAAGGGTTTCATTGGAAGCCAATTTATAGTCCTATATGTGACAGTCTCCAATTTACTTGTCTCTTAACCACTCTTAAATTACCGAGCATACCATTTATTTGACCAATTCATGGTGGAAAATAAACAATGTCCTTTGCTAGTTCTGCTCACGTTAAGCAAATGAACAAATATAAAACAATTGTTCTAAGAACTTCACATATGATGAGCGATAATCCATCATTAGAAACTAAGCAGAAAGTTCACCTATTCCTTTTCTTCAGAGATGTCGGACCCGCTGAGTTACTCCCGATTTTTCTGTCCATCTTCGGTTTAAACCAGCATCTGCATTTCCTTCCTACAGAAAGTCCTTGGTCGATACAAGGAACTGCAGATGCCAGTTTGCAAAAAAAAAGACACAAAGCGCTGAGGTAACTCAGCAGGTCAGGCAGCATCCCTGAAGAACATGGATAGGTGACATTTCAGGTCAGGACCCTTCCTCAGAAACGTCACCTATCTATGTTCTCCAAAGACGCAGCCTGACCCGCTGAGTTACTCCAGCAGAAAATACTTGTCCAAGGGCATGTTACTACAGGGGATCTCCCACTTGTTGTGGTTGAGATGATGGGTGTTGCATGAGACCAAACAGAATAATCAACAAAACAATTTTGGAGGCTGAGTACAACAAACCGACACTGTGTTAGCACCACATAACAGCCAATGAATGTCCAGCCACCTCTATCTGTGACCTTTAATCAACTCATTACATTGTGTAAAATCATTTAAAATAGATTGGCATTTTTTTTTTTTTACACACTCAGGGGAATGTATGCCTGATTTATGCATCTTGTCCATGACTTAACCCTTCTGTACCAAACTCAATCTGGTGGGTCTGCATTTCTATCCACTTCAAGGTCAATGAGTCCTTTCCAGGGTTTCTTCATGTAATTCAATGCAGGGATCAAAATAGGATTTAATTTGCCCCTTTGGTTTGGTTTAGTTTAGTTTAGTTTAGTTTAGTTTAGTTTAGTTTAGTTTAGTTTAGTTTAGTTTAGTTTAGTTTAGTTTAGTTTAGTTTAGTTTAGTTTAGTTTAGTTTAGTTTAGTTTAGTTTAGTTTAGTTTAGTTTAGTTTAGTTTAGTGATATTGCATGGAACCAGACCTTTCGAGTCCACATTGACCAACATCATTTCTATCCTCCACACTGGGAACAATTAAGCTACAAACAAGCACATATTTGGAATATGGGAGAAAACGGGAACATCCGGAGAAAACCCACGTAGTCAAACTCCGTAGACATAATCCGAGGTCAGGATCTGTAGACATTATCTGAGGCCAGGATCGAACCCGGACCTCTGGAGGTGTGTGGCAGCAACTCCACTGCTGCGCCACCATGCCGCCCTCGGTGGAACGCAGAGAGGAAACCTCGAACAGTCTTGCCGAATGAGCCAATGTGACTTTCTATCCTCAAATTAAGATTAGCAGGAAAGTCAGGATGGCCCAGTGGCAGGCTGTTCATGAGCCCTGCTATGTTCTTACACAGACAGTGCCGATGAGACAACAAATCCCACTCTGGTGTGCTGGTAACGCAATAACAAAACCAGACATTACTGAATAAATAAACCCTAAAGTCTACCCAAGATATTGAAAAATTAAGACCAAAAAGTATTGATTTCTTTGTTTTTCATCATCTTTGTGTTTGCTTTAGTTTTTTAAGATGAGGGAAAGATTTTTTATGATATATCATCTCTGATATTTATCGGATTCTTCATTATCCTATAACCAGTAGTGCACTGTCACAGTTTGCTCTCGTGTATGCAGTAGAACAACATTGTTTTTGGCACAGGATGAAGGAAAGGAACAGCAACCATATGAATAACTATGTCCATTCTCTCAGAGCAGCAGCTGAAGCAAATGTAGCAAAGGAGGTCACACAGACATGTTCAAACAAATGTAGCTTTAATCATCGTATTATAGTGCAAATATTTCTGTATTCTCCAGATATTGATCCGTGTTATCCTTGATGAACTCGATATATAGACAGAGAAACATAGCAAAATAAGTGCAGGAGTAGACAATTCAATCCTTCGAGCCAGCACCGCCATTCAATATGTTCATGGCTGATCATCTAAATTCAGTACCCCTTTCCTGCTTTTTTCCCCATATCCCTTGATTCCTTTAGCCATAAGATATAAATCTAACTCTCTCTTGAAATCATCCAGTGAATTGGCCTCCACTGCCTTCTATGACAGAGAATCCCACAGATTCACAACTCTCTAGGTGAAAAAGTGATTATTCATCTCAGTCCTAAATGGTCTATCCCTTATTCTTAAACTATGACCCATGGTTCTGGACTCCCCCAACATCGGGAACATTTTTCCTGCACCTAGTCTGTCCAATCCTTTAACCATTTGATATGTTTCCATAAGGTCGCCTCTCATCGTACATGCTTGTGACTGTTGGCAAATGCCTCATATGTTGGTATAACAAGTAAATGGTAAAATTAATATTTAATTTTTAGCCAAGGGGAATGCAAAAGTAGGAAGATTATGTTTCAGCAAAGCATCAGTGAGATGACATCTGGTGTGCTGTATACAATGTTGGTCTCCTTATGAAGTGGGGGGCTTTAGTTCATGTTCTGGAAACACTTCACTAAAAATGTACCTGGAAGCCTGAGTTGTTTTGTGGGGCAAGGTTGGACATATTAGACTTGTATGAAAAGGAATTTAGTAAAATGAGGCTGCTTACGAAAAGCTGGAGTAACTCAGCAGGTCAGACAACATCTCTGGAGGAAAGGAACGGGTGATGTTGCGGGTTTAGACCCTTCTTCAGACTGAGGGGATGATCTGATTGAAATGTGCAAATTCCTGAGGGGAAGAGAAATAAAACAGCAGATGCTGGAATGTAAAACAAAAAGTTGTGGGAAGAACTCAGTTGGTCAGGAGTCATGAGTGGAATGAGAAAAAGAGACCAAAAAAAAAATCAATGATTCAGGTCAGTGATTCCTAATGGGAACTAGAAGAGTCTTGTCTGGGAATGATGTTTCCACAGGAGGCCATAGCTATAAGGTGAGAAGGGGAATGTTTAATGGAGATATGCGGGTCAGATTTTTTTACACAGAGAGTGGTGGGGGCCTGGAAAGCACAGCTAGGGGTGGTGATGGAGGCTGATACGATAGAGGTGTTTATGAGGCTTTTAGAAAGTGCTCACCCGCATGTGCCGGCACCTCCCTAGCTGACGACCTGAACTCCTTCTACGCTCGTTTCGAGAGGGGCAACACCACTCCAGGTCTGCCAACTATCGACAATACTGCCAGCGGGCTGGCTACCGAAGCTGAAGGGAGGAATATGCACACATTCTCGCTGTCCGAGCACGACGTGAGGAGGGCACTGACACGGGTGAACACAAGAAAAGCTGCAGGCCCCGATGGCATCCCGGGGCGAGTACTCAAGTCCTGTGCTACGCAGCTAGCTCCAGTGCTCACTACATTATTCAACCTCTCCCTGGACAAGTCCGTGGTCCCTGCCTGCTTCAAAAAATCCATCATCGTACCAGTACCAAAAAATGCCTCCCCAGCCTGCCTGAATGACTACCGTCCGGTGGCCCTTACCTCGGTAGTCATGAAATGCTTTGAGAGGCTGGTGAAGAATCACATCTGCGCCTTCCTCCCTCGGAACATGGACCCGTTGCAGTTTGCATACCGTCCGAACAGGTCCACGGACGATGCAGTCTCCCAGGTCTTGCACACCGCTCTCTCCCATCTGGACAGCCAGAAGGGGGGCTACGTGAGGATGCTGTTCATAGACTACAGTTCAGCCTTCAACACGATAGTCCCCACCAGACTGGCCGGGAAGCTACTGGAATTGGGGCTCAACACCTCCCTGTGTGCCTGGGTCCTGGACTTTCTCACCGCCAGGCCCCAGGTAGTCAAGATGGGAGGGAACACATCAAAGTCCCTCACCCTGAGCACAGGATCGCCCCAGGGTTGCGTCCTCAGCCCCCTATTGTACTCCCTGTACACACATGACTGTGTGGCTAGGTTCAGCACCAATTCAATAATTAAGTTTGCTGATGACACTGTGGTGGTGGGCCTGATCTCAGACAATGATGAGAGGGCCTACCGGGAGGAGGTGGCTGATCTAGCACTCTGGTGCCAGGAGAACAGCCTCCTCTTGAACATCAAAAAAACGAAGGAGCTGATCATGGACTTTAGGAGGGCACATCATCCGAGGACGTACACTCCATTGAGTATAAATGGTGATCCTGTGGATAGGGTGAACTGTTTTAAATATCTGGGAGTCCACATCTCTGAGGATATGACATGGTCATCACACGCCTCAGCACTGGTGAGTAAGGCAAGGCAGCGCCTTTACCACCTCAGGCAATTGCGGAAATTCAGAGTGTCTCTGAGGATCCTCCAGTGCTTCTACGCAGCAGCGGTGGAAAGCATCTTGTCCGGGAACATTACCATCTGGTTCGGGAATTGCTCTGCCAAGGACAAGAAGGCTCTGCAGAGAGTAGTGCGTTCGGCCGAACGCACTATGGGAACTTCACTCACCCCCCTGCAGGAACTATACAACAAGAGGTGCAACTCCAGAGCAAACAAAATTATGAGAGACCTCTTCCACCCCTGCAACAGACTGTTCCAGCCGCTGCGGTCAGGCAAACGCCTCCGTTGCCATGCAGTGAGAACGGAGAGGCTGAGAAGGAGTTTCTTCCCAGAGGCAATTCGGACTGTAAACGCCTTTCTCACCAGGGACTAACTGTACAGAACGTTTTTCCTTCTATTATTTATTACGTAAAATAATATGTGTGTTATGATTGTGTTTATAATTTGTCTGGTTGTTTTGTTGTTCCGCGAGCATTGCCACTTTCATTTCACTGCACATCTCGTATGTGTATGTGACAAATAAACTTGACTTGACTTGACTTGACTTGACTTGGCTAGTGCATGTGCCTTTAACATAGTGACCTCACTACCCCTAACCACTCCCCTCCTTAGGTGTATAATTGCATGCTCCCACCCTTGGCTCTCTCTCTCTAGCTCTGGTGACAGACCACGTACAGCTAGAGCAGTAATGTTGTGAACAGTTAATAAATGTATAGTTAAGACAATGAGTTGTTGAGACTTCTTTACATGGTGTCACAGCTGTGACTCCGCGCCTCCTGTTTGCCGGTTTTCTTTTATTTTTCTGCCCCAGTACCCTAACCCTGATTCCTTCACTCGTGCCATGGCCAACTCTTGCCGCAAGCCCGACGCGCTTGTCTTTGACGAGGACATTGCCCATCGCTGGGATGTCTTCCGACGTGATTTTCAGCATTATGTCACTATCGCCCACCCTGCTGCCACTGCTGAGACACGAGCCTCTCTACTCCTCAACTTGGCCGGTCCCGACGCCCTGGAACGGTCCGAGTCATTTGTGTATGCTGCTGGTGAAGATGCCCGTGACCCGGTATGTCTCATTGCTAAGTTCACTGCCTTGTGTGACGTTCCCACCAACTGTATTCTGGAGCGCTTCAAAATGTTTAGCCGACGGCAAAACCCTGACGAGTCGGTGAATAACTATATCGCCGCTTTGAGGCACCTGGCTCGGCGTTGCCGCCTGGACGCCCTGACCCCCGAACAGGTGACCCGTGATATCCTTGTGTACGGCCTCCGCGATGCTAAACTGAGAGCAGAACTCCTCAGGAAGCCTGAACTTTCTCTGGAGAAGGCTCTGCACGCCTCCCGCATGGCTGAGGCTGTCGCCTCTACCTTGCCACCCAATGACCATACTGTCAACTTTGCCTCTGCCGCCGGCCGGCGGCGGGACGTTGCACCGCGGCGGCAACAGGGTCCACTCCCACCCAAGTCCGGCGTCGCTCGCCGCTGCCCTAACTGCAACTTTGCCACCCATCAGTTCAACGTGTGCCCTGCCCTGGGGAAGACCTGCAATTTCTGCAGAAAGCTGAACCACTTTTCTGCAGCCTGCCGAGCCCGCGGGAATCCGGCCCCCCCTTTTCGGAGAGTGCCGGTCAACCTTGCTCAAGCTGATAGCGTGCCTGGCTCCGAGCACCTGCCTGATGATCTCACCCTTTCTGATACCAGTTCCTCCCAAGGGGAGGCCAGCGTGTTTTCGCTTCTGGACTCTCATGCTTTGGTTGCAAACCCCTCAGTCCGTGTGACCATCAATGGTACGACCTTCTCAGCGAAGATAGATACTGGCGCTTTTACGAATGTTATGTCAACAAGCCTGTTTCGCCAGATAAGGTCTGGTGAGAAAGTGTCTGCTGCCCACTCCCGCCTGCATGCCTATGGGGGAGCCGTACTCGTTCCCGTGGGAAAGACAACCCTGCACTGCAAAGTCCTGGAGGCCTCTCGGCCCCTCACTTTCTACCTGCTAGACTCCGACAACGTAACCCTGCTGGGCGCCCGAGCGTGCCAGGACCTCGGTTTGGTCTCCTTTCACCATGACATCCATCAGGTGCGGACCCTCATGGACCCCCTGCGCGAGTACCCTGATCGCTTCGATGACAGGCTGGGTAAGCTGCCCAGCTGCTACAAGATTGCTGTCGACTCCAGCATAGAGCCTGTGGTCCGCCCGCCGCACCGCGTTTCCTTCGCCATGAAGGACAAGGTGAAGTCTGCGTTACTGAACATGGTCTCCATGGGCATCCTGAAAGAGGTGAGCGAGCCCACCCGGTGGGTCTCCACCATGGTGGTGGCGGCGAAGAAGGACAAATCTGAGATTCGCATTTGTATTAACCCCAAGGACCTGAACCTGGCCATCAAGCGCCCGCACTACCCGATGCGCACAGTAGAGGACGTCGCCGCACAGGTTGGCCCGGCCACTGTTTTTTCGGTCCTCGATGCCAAGAGCTCTTTCTGGCAGATACCGTTAGATGAACGATCCTCCTACCTGACAACCTTCAGCACGCCTTTCGGAAGGTTTCGATTTCTGCGCATGCCATTCGGCATCAACTCTGCCAGTGAGGTGTTCCAGCAGACCATGGAGCAGCTGTTCGCTGGTCTGCCGTGTGCTATAATAGTCGACGACATCCTGGTCTATGGCATGGACGTGGCTGAACACGACCAAAACCTCCGCAAAGTCCTGGATCGGGCCCAGGACATCAATCTGAAACTTAACCCAAAGAAATGTCGATTCCGCGTTAAAGAAGTCACTTACGTGGGCCACGTCTTTACCGCCTCGGGGCTGAAGCCCGACCCGGAGAAAACTGCTGCCGTCTCTGGAATGTCCCCTCCAACCGACGTGCCCGCGCTGCAGCGTTTCCTGGGCATGGTGAATTACCTGGGGAAGTTTATCCCTGATCTCAGTGAGCTAAGTGCACCCCTGCGGGAGCTCATCAAAAAGGACACTGCCTGGGCTTGGTTCCCGCAACACCAACGCGCCTTCGGCGTCCTGAAGTCCCGGCTGGTCTGCACCCCCACCCTCAAGTTTTTTGACCTACAGCACCCCATCGTTCTCACCTGCGACGCTTCAAAGTTTGGTCTAGGTGCCGCTTGCCTGCAGCTCCACGACGGCCGGCAGCTGCCTGTGTCCTATGCGTCCCGCACCATGACCCCTGCCAAGCAGCGCTACGCTCAAATTGAAAAGGAACTCCTTGCTGTGGTGTTTGCTTGCTCGAGGTTCAAAGACTACATTCTGGGCAACACCTTCACGATTGAGACCGACCACCAGCCGCTAGTAACCATTCTTAACAAACCGATCCACGCTGCTTCCTCCAGGCTGCAGCGTATGATGTTGCAGCTGCAACGGTTTACCTTTACCATCGTATACCGAAAAGGCAAAGACATGTTCGTTGCCGACACGCTGTCCCGCGCCCCACTGCCATCCTCTGCCCGCCACCCCTACGAGTCGTCGGACCTAATGGTGCTTAATGTCAACTTTGTGCCTTCAAAGCAGATGCAGTCCCTCATTTCCCACACCGCCAAGGATCCTGCCCTGCAGCTACTGTCCGACATCATCATCCAGGGTTGGCCTGAACGCCGTTCCTCCTTGCCGGCCAGTGTAGTCCCGTATTTCCTGGTCCGCGATGAGCTCGTCCTGCACGACGGCGTGGTGGTTAAGGGGCACAAGGTCGTGGTGCCCGAAGCTCTGAGGGTCGCCTATTTTAAGTCTGCCCACAACGGTCACCCTGGGGCCGAGGCCACTCTGTCCAGTGCCCAAGGCCAGTCCTACTGGCCCAGCATGGAAGTGCTGAGAACTGAGGAATGTGCATCATGTACAGGTAAAAGAAATCAGTTTAACTTGGCATCAAGTTCAGCACAAACATTGTGGGTCAAACGGCCCGTTCTTGTGCTGTACTGTTCTCGCCCCAAAACGTCACCCATTCCTTCTCTCCACAGATGCTGAGTTACTCCAGCATTTTTTGTGTCTTTCTCCTCTGTTCTACGAGTTGGACAAAATAAAAACAGAGGTAATGTCCAAAAGTAAAAGATTTTCCACTTGTGAGGGTGGCATTCTCTTCCTCAAAGGGCAGTGGAAACCAAGTGTGACTATTTTCAAGGTGGAGGTAGATTGTTGATAAGCAAGGAGGCTACCATAAGTAGGTGGGACTGCAGTGTTGTCTTTAAGGTCAAGGCAGAACAATATTACTAAATGGTTGGGCAGGCATAAGTGGTTGAATGGCCTTTCCCATTGACCATAGAACAATACAGCACAGGAACAGGCCCTTCTGCCCACAATGTCCGTGGCAAACATGATGCCAAGATAAACCCATCTCATCTGCCCACATGTAATCATTAGCCCGCCATTCCCGTTTACACTTTACAGTTTCCAATGTTCTCTCGACTCTGGATCAGTTCCTGTGGACTGGAGGGAAGCCAATATAACCCCACTTTTTAAGAAAGGATGGAGAGAGAAAACGGGGAATTATAGACCAGTTAGCCTTGTTTCAGTAGTGGGGAAGATGCTTGAGTCGATTGTTAAAGATAGTTACAGCAACGCATTTGGAAAGCAGCCACAGGATCGGTCAAGTACAGCATGGAATTATGAAGGGGAATTCCTGCTTGATTTATCTTCAGGATTCTGCAAAATTAGAGCACATGGTATTGGGGGTAGGGCAAGTCAAGTAAAGTCAAGTCAAGTTTATTTGTCACATACACATACGAGATGTGCAGTGAAATGAAAGTGGCAATGCTCGCGGACTTTTGTGCAAAAGACAAACAACAAAACAACCAAACAAATTATAAACACAATCATAACACACATATTCTTTTACATAATAAATAATGGAAGGAAAAACGTTCAGTCCCTGGTGAGATAGGCGTTTACAGTCCGAATTGCCTCTGGGAAGAAACTCCTTCTCAACCTCTCCATTCTCACCGCATGGCAAAGGAGGCGTTTGCCTGACCGTAGCAGCTGGAACGGTCCGTTGCAGGGGTGGAAGGGGTCTCCCATGATTTTATTGGGAGACCCCTTCCTATATACAAGGATGACGGGCATTGACATGGATAGAGAACTGGTTGGCAGACTGGAAACAAAGAGTAGGAATTAACGGGTCCTTTTCAGAATATAAACATAGAAACATAGAAAATAGGTGCAGGAGTAGGCCATTCGGCCCTTGAAGCCTGCACCGCCATTTGATATGATCATGGCTGATCATCCAACTCAGTATCCCATCCCTGCCTTCTCTCCATACTCCCTGATCCCTTTAGCCACAAGGGCCACATCTAACTCCCTCTTAAATATAGCCAATGAACTGGCCTCAACTACCTTCGTGGCAGAGAATTCCACAGATTCACCACTCTCTCTTTAGGCAGAGTGAATGGCAGGCAGGGTGTCGCAAGGCTCAGTGTAGGGACCCCAGTTATTTATAATATACATTAACGATTTAGATGAGGGAATTAAATGTGACATCTCCAAGTTTGCAGATGGCACAAAGCTGGGTGGTAGTGTGAGATGCAATGAGGATGATGAGGCTGCAGGGTGACTTGAACTGGAAGGCAGATTATTATCTGAATGATGGCAGATTGGGAAAAGGGGAGGTGCATCGAGCCCTGGGTGCGTTGTACATCAGTCACTGAAAGTAAGCATGCAGGTCCAGCAGGCAGTAAAGAAAGCTAATGACATGTTGGCCTTCATTGGGAGAGGATTTGAGATTAGGAGCAAGGAGGTCCTACTGCAGAACCCTGGAGTATTGTGTGCAATTTTGGTCTCCTAATTTGAGGAACAATATTATTGCTTTTGAGGGAATGCAGCGTAGGTTCACCAGGTTAATTCCCGGGATGGCGGGACTGACATATGATGTGCAAGGAGACAAGGATGTCGGACATTTCGGGTTGGGATTCTTTGATCTGGCTGAGCATGTGTCCCTATTCAAAACGTCGCCTATCCATGTCCTCCAAAGATGCTGCCTGACCCAGTGATTTATTCCAGCAGTTTGTGTTTTAGTTAATGGGTCATTTACCTCAATTGCATTTATAGGATGTAAATGGGTATACATTTTCCTTCATAACATACACTACAAATTCAGAATCATTTATTTCAAAGCCATCAGCATAATTTAGTGGATATGGATTGTCATTTTGATATGATTATTATTTTCTTACTAATATATACTAGATTTATTACTTATGGGGCAAATAACAGGACGTTCTTCTCATTACTGAATGGTTCAGTGACAACAGAGCACAAAATGAAGAATTGGTGCAAAAGATACATATGAAGACAAACCGTCATTGCCAGACAGTAGTAGTGATATGGAACATTTTGTCATTATAGTGGCACAGTGGTAGCAATGCTGCTTGACAATGTCAGAGACCCAGGTTCCATCTGACGATGGGTGGGTGCTGTCTGGATGGAATTTGGTTATTCTCCCAGTGACCGCGTTGGTTTTCTCTGGGTGCTCCATCATTAAAAAGATGTACAGGTTGGTAGGGTAATTGGCCTCAGTACATCGTAAATTGTCGCTCGTGCTTAGGATAGTACAGGTGTTCAGGGTGATCACTGGTTGGGCTCAGTGACTCGATGGAGCTGTTTCCACACTATCTCTAAAAATGTACAGCAGGCATTGAAGAAAGCGAATGGTATGTTGACCTTCATAACAAGAGGAGTTGAGTATAGGAGCAAAGAGGTCCTTCTGCCATTATATAGGGTTTGGTCTCCAAATTTGAGGAAGGACATTCTTGGTATTGAGGGAGTGCAGCGTAGGTTCACCAGGTTAATTCCTGGGATGGCGGGACTGTCATATGTTGATAGAATAGAGTGGCTGGGCTTGTATACTCTGGAATTTAGAAGGATGAGAGGTGTTATTGAAACATAAGATTATTAAGGGTTTGGATGTGCTAGAGGCAGGAAATATGTTCCCGATGTTGGGGGAGTCCAGAACCAGGGGCCACAGTTTAGGAATAAGGGGTAGGCCATTTAGAACGGAGAAGAGGAAAAACATTTTCACACAGAGAGTTGTGAGCCTGTGAAATTCTCTGCCTCAGGCGGCGGTGGAAGCCGGTTCTCTGGATACTTGCAAAAGAGAGCTAGATAGGGCTCTTAAAAATAGCGAAGTCAGGGGATATGGGGAGAAGGCAGGAATGGGGTACTGATTGTGGATGATCAGCCATGATCACATTGAATTTCGTTGTCTAAATGCATTTCGTTGTCTCTGTACTGTACACTGACAATGACAATTAAAATTGAATCTGAATCTGAATGGCAGTGTTGGCTCGAAGGGCCGAATGCCCTATTCCTGCACCTATTTTCTATTGTCTAAAAAAAAATAAAGGTGGTGAAAACTATGAGCTGCCTAGGGCAGAAGGAAAAATGATTTCCAGTGCATTCAGTAGCAAAGTCAGGGAATGGTTTTGACCAACTTGCTCTGCTCAGAACCAGCAGAGACTCAATGGACCAAATGGCCATAACTCTCTTAATGCTGCACTCTCTCAGCTTTGCAGATCAAGTCATGGTTGTAACATTTGTTAGTTCCATGAATCTCCGTATGTTGTTAATTTCATTTTAAGTGTAATCAATCCAAAAATAATAAAATAATTCAAGAAACAACTTTCCAAGTCTGAAGAAGTGTTTCAACCCGAAAGACCATCTATTCCTTTTGTCCAGAGATGCTGCCTGACCTGCTGCGTTATTCCAACATTTTGTGTCTATCCAAGGATTCCAAGACAGGAGCAGTAGCCAGATCATCTCTCATGTAACTTCAAATTATTTCAGATACCTGCCGTTTGTAGTATAACTCAAGCCTGCGAACAAATGAGATTTTAAAACTTTAGTTTAGTTTAGTTGATGGTCACATGTACCGAGATGCAGTGAAAAGCTTATGTAGCTTGCTAACCAGGCAGCAGAAAGACAATACATGATTACAATCGAGGCTGCCACAGCGTTCAGAGACTTGATAAAGGGAATACCAACCGTTTACAGAGAAACATAGAAGCATAGAAAGTAGGTGCAGGAGTAGGCCATTCGGCCCTTCGAGCCAGCACCGCCATTCAATGTGATCATAGCTGATCAGCCTAAATCAGTACCCCGTTCCTGTTTTCTCCCCATATCCCTCGATTCCATTAGCACTAAGAGCTAAATCTAACTCTATCTTGAAAACTTCCTGTGAATTGGCCTCCACTGCCTTCTGCGGCAGAGAATTCTACAGATTCATAAAATAAAAGTCCAGTAAGGTCTCTTTTGCAGCTTTAAGTATCAGGTCTTGGCAGTCTGTATTCTGATGGAAAGGTTATTTGTGTTGAAACACTCGTACACTTTCAAATTAGTTGCTTGGGGAATGGTCGGTCCCCGATTATCCCGATATGCAGACACAGAGTTCATATATCACTGACCTCACTCAGCAGTCAAGTGCACCAGTGCAGGAAACAGCGATTACAGATAGACATTCTCAGATTATAACAGATTCACTAGAGGATAACATACAAAGTATTGGAAGGCGTGAAAGGATTACCGCAACAGAAATGAACCTAGATATTGTTCGGCTCGCAAGAGTTTAGTTTAAAGACACAGGACACTAAGCCGTCAGCAAAATCTAGTTTTAGAATTGTTTTTTTAGAGATATAGCATTGAAACACTGACATAGCTACGAATTGCCATGTTATTACACTTTTGCGACCACTCCCTACACATTATGGGCAATTTACAGAGACCTATTAAACTACAATATTGTCGTTTCACCCCTTTCTCAAAGGGTGCTGGGTGTATGGAACAAGCTGCCAGAGGTAGTAGTTGAGGATAGGACTATCCCAACATTTAAGAAACAGTTAGACAGATACTCATGGATAGGACAAGTCTGGAGGGATAGGGACAAAGCACAGGCAGGTGGGACTAGTGTAGCTGGGACATGTTGGCCTGTGTGGGCAAGTTGGGCCAAAGGGCCTGTTTCCCCACTGTATCACTCTATGACTCTCTCTAAGGCTCTATAAACCCACACATCTTTGGGATGTGGGAGGAAACAAGGGGTTTCCTCCAGAACAAGGGGTCACAGTTTAAGGATAAGTGGGAAAGTCTTTTAGGACCAAGATGAGACCAAGATGTGGCCCTTGTGGCTAAGGGGATTAGGGGGTATGGAGAGAAAGCAGGTACAGGATACTGAGTTGGATGATCAGCTATGATCATATTGAATGGTGGTGCAGGCACGAAGGGCCGAATGGCCTACTCCTGCACCTGTTTTCTATGTTTCTATGAAACTGGAGCACCCTAAGGACAACCCACACGCTCACAGGGAGATTGTGCAAACTCATATCAACCTGTGGATAAGGACTGCTACATTGATAGTATATTTTTTATTATTAATATCAGTGCAAAATTTGGATTTATTATGATGCAAACAGATGGGGTAGTACAAAAATATTGTGGGAGCTTTCTTTAGTCTATGAGGGAACAATATTCTAATTTGTTATACCTCGTTATCACCTGCCCTACGGCCAAAAATGGACCATTGTGGGCTCCACCTTTCCTTGTTCATTGTTGCTTTTTTGCATATCTTTCATTCATTTGTCGTGTGTCCTTCTATATGTCTCTGTTCCCTTTCCCCTGACTCTCAGCCTGCAGAAGGATCTCGGCCCGAGACGCCATCTATTCCTTTCCTCCAGAAATGCTGCCTGACCCGCTAAGTAAGGACAGCTTTTTGTGTCTATTTCCTAATTTGCATTACGCACGACACATTCTGTGTATTTAAAATCTTGTATCGAACATAGATCAGTGCAGCATAGGAACATTCTCTATGGCCCCTCATTTTCTGTGCCGAACATGATGCCAAGACAAATCTAATCTGCCTGCACTTGATCGATATCCCTCCATTTCCTGCATATTCATGTGCCTGTCCAAAAGATTTTTAAATACCACTATTGTATCTATCTCCATCACCACGGCAAGGTTCCATAGCGGTAGAGTTGCTGCCTTACAGCGCCAGAGACCTGGATTCGATTCTGACTATGGGTGCTGTCTGTACGGAGTTTGTATGTTCCCCCCGTGACTGAGTGTTTTTTTCCTGGGTGTACCGGTTTCCTCCTACACTCCAAAGGCATACAGGTTTGTAGATTAATTAGCTGGTAAAAATTGCAAATTGTCCCTGGTGTGTGTAGGATAGTGCTAGCGTACGGAAATCGCTGCTTGGCGTGGGCTGCAGTGCCTGTTTCTGCATTGTATTTCTAAACTAAACTAAACCACTCCAGGCAACGCATTCCAGACACTCATCTTTCTCTGTGTGTGAATAAAAACTTGCCCCGCATATCTTATTTAAACTTTGCCCTATGGTTTTTGATATTTCATCTTGGGGAAAAGATCCTGACTGTGTACCTATCTCTTTAGCTTTGCAGATTTGAGCATCTACAACAAGCTACATTCTGGGTCGAAGATAGACACAAAAAGCTGGAGTAACTCAACGGGACGGGCATCATCTCTGGAGAGAAGGGATGGGTAACGTTTCGGGTCGAGACCCTTTTTCAGACAAGTTAGGGATAAGGGAAACGAGCGATAATTTTGAGTCACTATTTAACCGCGTCTTAACATAATCTTAAGTATCCAGTCTAGTGTTCAGCTTGGTCGTACCTTCTAAAGTTATAAACTTAGGACTTACTGTGTGATGAGAATCAGAATCTGCTGCTTGTATTCGTTTTGGTTTGAGGATAATAGACTGTCTGAAGGTTAAAAGCCTACCCTGGAGGTTTGAGTACAAATGCTTGAACTACTTCTCCATTGCTGAAAGAGTACAGAAAGAGTACAGCTCTGCTCCTTGAATGAGGTATTGAACTATATAGCACGTGCCCTTTGCTTTGTCCGAATAGTGAAAGGCCTGTATACAGTAGATGTGGAGAGGATAGGTTTCCACTAGTGCGAGAGTCTAGGACCAGAGGCCTCGGCTCAGATTAGAGGATAAAATGTGTAAGAATGAACTGCAGATGCTAGTTTACACCAAACCATATAACCATATAACAATTACAGCACGGAAACAGGCCATCTCGGCCCTACAAGTCCATGCCGAACAATTATTTTCCCTTAGACAGACCCAAAATGCTGGGGCAACTGGAGGACTGGGACAGAAAGATCAATGTGGGAATGGATAGGGCAGTTAAAATTTAAAAGGATGAGGGAGGACCTCATTGAAACTTACCGAATAGTGAAAACTCTGGATAGAATGAATGCGAAGAGGATGTTTCCACCAGTGGTAGAGTCTAGGACCAGAGGACATAGCTTCAGAATAAAAGGATGTACCTTTAGGAAGGAGATGAGGAGGAATTTCTTTGGTCAGAAGGTGGTGAATCCATGGGATTCATTGTCACAGACAGCTGTGGACGCCAAATCAATGGATATTTTTAAGGCGGAGATTGACAGATTCTTGATTAGTACGGGTGTCAGGGATTATAGAGGAAAGCAGGAGAATGGGGTTAGGAGGGAGATATAGATCCGCCATGATTGATTGATGGAGTAGACTTGATGGGCTAAATGGCCTAATTCTGCTCCTGGAATGTATAAACTTATGAACATATGTCCTATAAGTTAGGAAGGAAGATTCTATTGCACTCTTTGGAAGAGTAGCAGGGAGTTAGTTCAGTTGCAGTTGCTGAAAATGTGAAGTAGAGCATAGAACAGTACAGCACTAAAACAGTCCCTTCAGCCCACAATACCTGGGCCGAACATGATGCCAAGACCATCACTTATCTGCCAGTACATACCCCATTCCTCTCTCCATCCCTTACACATCCAGATGCTCATCCAAAAATCGTTTACATGCCAGGAACGTATCAGCCTCAACCACCACCCCCAGCAGCGCGTTCCAGGCACTGACCACCCTCTGTGTTAAAAAAAAAATGCCTCGCATATCTCTTTTAAACTTTGCCCCTCTCACCTTAAAGCTCTGCCCTGGAGTATTTGATGTATCAAACATGGGAAAAATGAAATCTGAAGAGGCCAGAAACATTCGAATGAAAGGGTTTTGACATGAAATATTAATTCTGATCCACTTTCCATAGATGCTGCATGACCTGCTGTGTGCTTTCAGCACTTTCTATATTTATTATTGTTACTTCAGCTCATCTTATTTATATTTATTCATCATGAATGTTCGTGTGGAGGGGGGGGCATCGGACCTAAAACTAGCTCTCTGCGCTGTTCATGGATACGACTTAAGCTGCTAACTATTTCTAGAATGTTCTTTCTTACCTGGTCACTACTTTGTCGCTGCTTCTGCACATTTACTGAAGGTAGACACAAAAAGCTGCAGTAACTCAACGGGACGGGCAGCATCTCTGGAGAGAAGGGATGGGTGATGTTTCAGGTCGAGACCCTTCTTCTGATGATCCGAAACGTCACTTATCCTTTTTCTTGAGTGACACCGAGCTACTCCACCGCTTACTGTCTATCTTTGGTGTAAACCAGCATCTGCAGTTCCTTTCTACACAGGAAACAAGCTATTTGGCCCACAGGATTTGTTCTAAACATGATGTCCAAGTTCAAGTTCAAGTGAGTTTATTATCATGTGTCCCTGATAGGACAATGAAATTCTTGCTTTGCTTCAGCACGCAGAACATAGTAGGCATTTACTACAAAAACAGATCAGTGTGTCCATATACTATAATATAAATATATACACACATGAATAAATAAAATGATAAAATGCAAATAACAGATAATTGGTTATTAAAAATCAAAGTTTTGTCCGAGCCAGGTTTAATAGCCTGATGGCTGTGGGGAAGTAGCTATTCCTGAACCTGGTTGTTGCAGTCTTCAGGCTCATATAGAAACATAGAAATTAGGTGCAGGAGTAGGCCATTCGGCCCTTCGAGCCTGCACCGCCATTCAATATGATCATGGCTGATCATCCAACTCAGTATCCCATACCTGCCTTACTCTCTGCTCTCCATACTCTCTGATCCCCTTAGCCACAAGGGCCACATCTAACTCCCTCTTAAATATAGCCAATGAACTGGCCTCGACTACCCTCCATGGCAGACAGTTCCAGAGATTCATCACTCTATGTGTGAAAAAAGTTCAAAAATAGTAAGATTAAATGAGAACTTACCAGTTCGAAGTTTGATCTGTATTTTATGAGGAGTTACGATGAGGGATTACGTGAAGAACCCGTCCAGCACGCATGCGCGACATACTTCAAAGCAGCGGTGTGGAATCTCAGAAGACACAATAATTGAAATAAACATAGAAACATCGAAATTAGGTGCAGGAGTAGGCCATTCGGCCCTTCGAGCCTGCACCGCCATTCAATATGATCATGGCTGATCATCCAACTCAGTATCCCGTACCTGCCTTCTCTCCATACCCCCTGATCCCCTTAGCCACAAGGGCCACATCTAACTCCCTCTTAAATATAGCCAATGAACTGGCCTCAACTACCCTCTGTGACAGAGAATTCCAGAGATTCACCTGAAGGTAGCAGGGAGATGAGTGTGTAGCCAGGATGTTGTGGGTCTTTGATGATACTGCCAGCGTTTTTGAGGCAGCGACTGTGATAAATCCCCTTGGATGGAAGGAAGGAAGGTCAGAGCCGGTGATGTACTGGGCAGTGTTTACTACTTTTTGTAGTCTTTTCCTTTCCAGGGCGCTCAAGTTGCCGAACCAAGCCACGATGCAACCGGTCAGCATGCTCTCTACTGTGCACCTGTAGAAGTTAGAGAGAGTCCTCCTTGACAAACCGACTCTCCGTAGTCTTCTGGAACATGATGTCTAGCTGAACTGAACTAATTTGCCTGCACATAATCCACATCCCTCTATTCCCTGCACTTCCATGTGCCTATTTAAAACCCTCTTAAAACACTACTATCATATCTGCCTCCAATGCGACCCCTGGAGATGCATTTCAAACCCCCACCACCCTCTGTGTAAAAAAAAACTTGCCCTGTGCATGTTCATTAAACGTCTCCATTCTCACCTTATAATTATGTCTGCTAGTGTTGCACATTTCCACCCTCAGAAAAAGGTTCTGACTTTCTTCATTATCTGTGATAATTATCTTCCTATCTTATAGGACATAAGCTCTCATAATTTTGGATACGTCGATCAAGTATCCACTGAACCTCCAACATTCCAGTGAAAACAATCCAAGTCTGTCCAATTTCTCGTGTTGAGTCACCAGTGAGATTAGGGGAATCCAAAGAAATGGAGATAGTGCTAGGGAATGCTCCTGAGGCAGTGCAGCCATGATCTTGAAGAAGAGACAAGCAAGTGTATTGGGCTACACAAAATTGCTGGAGAAACTCAGTGGGTGCAGCAGCATCTATGGAGCGAAGGAAATAGGCGACGTTTCGGGCCGAAACCCTTCTTCAGACTGATGGGGGGAGACAGCTCGAGAGTTAAGGAAGGGGAGGAGACAGCAAGGGCTAGCAAAATTGGGAGAATTCAACGTTAATGCCATCAGGATGCAAACTGCCCAGGCGGAATATGAGGTGCTGTTCCTCCAATTTCCGGTGTTGCTCGAGCTGTCTCCTCCCATCCCCCTGCCCTCGGGCTCCTCCTCCTCCCTTTTTCCTTCCTTCTCCCCCCCACCCCCCCCATCAGTCTGAAGAAGGGTTTCGGCCCGAAACGTCGCCTATTTCCTTCACTCCATAGATGCTGCTGCACCCGCTGAGTTTCTCCAGCAATTTTGTGTACCTTCGATCTTCCAGCATCTGCAGTTCCTTCTTGAACACAAGTGTATTGGGCTAGTTGGCCTTTTAAATTATGTTCATTTTCCCATAGGTTTAAGTTGAGGAGGGGGGGGGGGGGGGGAGATTTATTAGGAACCTGAGGGGTAACTTTTTTACACAAAAGGTGGTGTGTACATGAAACGAGCTGCAGGTGGAGGTAGTTGAGGCAGGTACTGTCATAACTTTTAAGAGACATTAGGACAAGTACATGAATAGGACATATTTAGAGGGTTATGGGTAGGAAGGAACTGCAGATGCTCGTTTAAACTGAAGATAGACACAAAAAGCAGGAGTAACTCAGCGGGACAGGCAGGATCTCGGGATAGAACAAATGGATGACGTTTCGGGTCAGAGTGGTTAGGAATAAGGGAAACAAGAGATATAGACAATGATGTGAAGAGATAAAGAACGATGAATAAAAGATATGCAAAAAAGTAACAATTATTTTTTTTTTTAATGTTTATTTTATTAGAAGCAAGAATAAAGCAATCGGCATAACAATTATACAAATTTCATACAGCTTCATTTTTAACATTTTATGAACGGATAAGTGAATCGGGAAAAAAAGTAAAAAGGAAAAGAATGAAGAGAAAAGAAAGTACGAAAGAACGAGAAGAAAAGACCCCTGAACTGCCGATGAAGTAACAATGATAAAGGAAAGAGGCCTTATGGGGTATAGGCTAAGAGCAGGCAAGTGGGACTAGTGTAGATGGGGCATGTTGGTCAGCGTGGGCAAGTTGGGGTGATGGGACTGTTTTCACACTGTATAATTCTATGACTGAATGGGACAATTAAATATTTAGAGGGTGAAAGAGACTCTAACATCATGAGTCTTCAATGATGGTGGTGCCCAGAGTACAAATTTAACAGGCAAGGCACTTGAAAATAACTTCAGCTGGAAGTGCTGAATGATTGACCGATTGCCATCCGCTCAAGGAGAGAAATCGTGGAAATCAATTCAACTCCCTTAAACTGATATGAAGAAACAGCTTTGAGCCCTGACCATATTTCATCTACACAGCTGAGGTCTGGTCTCCAGGTATGGCTGCACATCTCGTCAACCCATTACAGTACAATCATAACTCTGGCATCTGCCCAGCAATATAATACACTGCTCAAATATGTCCCTCCTGCGAAAACGTTAGAGATACGGTGCGGAAAGAGGCTCACTGAGGAAGTGGGATAACATGGAACTAGTGTGCCAGTGATCAATGGTCGGCATGGACTCGGTGGGCCGAAGGGCCTGTTTTCCGTACTGTATCTCTGAACTAAACCAAACCAAACTAAATGTACCAGATTACTTCAGGTAATGATGCAATTCGTGGACATGATTGACTAGCGATTCCAGGGTAAAATGTTGCAGTAAAAATAGGGAACAATTACTCACATGTATGAAGAAGGGGCCCTACCCGAAACAACGCCTGTCCATCTGCTCCAGAGATACTGCCTGACCCTCTGAGCTACTCCAGTACTTTGTATATTGCTCAAGATTCCAGCATGTACAGTTATTGTTTTAGTTTAGTTCAGTTTAGAGATACAGCGTAGAATCAGGCCCTTTGGCCCACCATGTCCGTGCCGACCAGCGATCCCCGCATACCAACACTATCCTGCACACACAAGGGATGATTTACATTTATATCAAGCCAATTAACCTACAAACAAACCTACACACTCCTGTACGTCTTTGGAGTGCGGGAGGAAACCGAAGATCTCGGAGAAAACCCACGCAGGTCATGGGGAGAATGTACAAACTCTGTACAGACAAGCACCCGTGGTCAGCATTAAACTTTGGTATCTGGCACTGTAAGGCATCAACTCAACCGCTGCGCCACCATGCTGCTACTGTGAATCCTGGTCTTGGGGTCTTGTTTTGCTTTCCAGTTTTCTTTCCACCGTCTTATAGAATTTGTGTGTCTTTTCTGTTTTTATGTGTTGTCTGAGTCTTTGTGTCTGTGATGCTGCTGCAAGCAAGATTTTCATTGTACCTGTACCTCACTGCACATGTGCATGGCAATAAACTCAACTTGACTTATCCACGGTAACATTCTTTAAGTGTTACCAACCAATTCCATAGAAGCCACATAGTTTTGTTTATTAGTTGAATAATTTATTATCACATGCTCCAAGGTAAAGCAAAAAGGTTTTGTTGGCCCTTGTGGCTTAAGGGATCAGGGGATATGGAGAGAAGGCAGGTATAGGATACTGAGTTGGATGACCCAGCTATTTACAATATATATTAATGATTTGGACGAGGGAATTGAATGCAACATTTCCAACTTTGCGGATGGCACGAAGCTGGGGGGCAGTGTTAGCTGTGAGGAGGATGCTAGGAGGCTGTAAGGTGACTTGGATAGGCTGGGTGAGTGGGCAAATGGATGGCAGATGCAGTATAATGTGGATAAATGTGAGGTTATCCACTTTGGTGGCAAAAACAGGAAAGTAGACTACCCTGTATTATCTAAATGGTGGCTGATTAGGAAAAGGGGAGATGCAACGAAACCTGGGTGACATGGTACACCAGTCATTAAAAGTAGGCATGCAGGTGCAGCAGGCCGTGAAGAAAGCGAATGGTATGTTAGCATTCATAGCAAAAGGATTTGCGTATAGGAGCAGGGAGGTTCTACTGCAGTTGTTCAGGGTCTTGGTGAGACCACACCTGGAGTATTGCGAACAGTTTTGGTCTCCAAATCTGAGGATAGACATTCTTGCCAGAGAGGGAGTACAGAGAAGGTTCACCAGACTGATTCCTGGGATGTCAGGACTTTCATATGAAGAAAGACTGCATAGACTCGGCTTGTACTCGCTAGAATTTAGGAGATTGAAGAGGTATCTTATAAAAACTTACAAAATTCTTAAGGGGTTGGACAGGCTAGATACAGGAAGATTGTTCCCGATGTTGGGGAAGTCCAGAACAAGGAGTCACAGTTTAAGGATAAGGGGGAAATCTTTTAGGACCGAGATGAGGAAACCATTTTTCACACAGAGAGTGGTGAATCTCTGGAACTCTCTGCCACAGAAGGTAGTTGAGGCCAGTTCATTGGCTATATTTAAGAGGGAGTTAGATGTGGCCCTTGTGGCTAAAGGGATCAGGGGGTATGGAGAGAAGGCAGGTACAGGATACTGAGTTGGATGACCAACCATGATCATATTGAATGGCGGTGCAGGCTCGAAGGGCCGAATGGCCTACTCCTGCACATATTTTCTATGTCTATGTTTCTATGTTGCGTGCGAACCAGTCAGCGGATAGACAATACATTGCGTTACCAAATGCCTTGCACTCGTGCCACAGATCTGCCCATGTCTTTAGCTTGTTTGGATCTTCTAACATGAAGACACATCCTCATTTTCACACACTCATATGTTATAATAGCAGAATTAGGCCATTCTACATTGCCATTTAATCATGGCTGATCTATCTTCCCCTCTCAACCCCATCTTCCGGCCTTCTCTCCATAACCCCTGACACCTGTACTAATCAAGAATATGTCAATCCCCGCCTTAAAAAGATCCATGGAATTGGCCTCCACAGCCATCTGTGGCAATGAATTTTACTTCGGAGTCACGTGAGTGACTTCGTGAAGAAGCCCGCTTCCACGCATGCGTGTCATATCGCTACACGCATTCGAACTCGTCATCGCTGGAGGAAGGACGTTCCTCCCAATCGGCAGGGGAACCTGCAACAGGTAAGGGAACTTTGGTTTCTTTACTTACCCTTGTTTATCAAGAAGGCTGATGAAGCTGGCTGGGGAGAGTCTGCAGATCTGCAGGCAGCCAGCAGCGGCCGGGGCCCGTTAATTTATTTTTAAACAAGAACGGAGCCGACTTTAGCTCCAGGACAACGGTCACTGGAGCAGAGTTTTTTCCCGACAATTCGGAAACAGCCCCACTAGTCATTTAGTGGATTTAATATTTCATGGGTCCGAGGGGCTGGAAGGTGCGGAACTGGCACGTTAACGGGGGTTCCGCAGGTCTAAAAATAGCGGCAAGCGGTCAGTGCCCGAGATCACTGACTACGCGTTGGGACCCGCTGGACCGCGCTGGAGCACCGCAAAGGCAGGGGGGGGGGGGGGATACAGACAGCAGGAACAGGCTGAACTCCCGTATCGGAATAACTGTGCCAGACTTACCCCCCCCGGGCCCGACTTTTGCTCCTGTTTTTCCTCCCGAATTTTGCTCCCAACTTCGCTCCGCGCCGACCACGGCTGGTCGGGAGAGGAAGGCATAATCAGCGTCGGTGAATTCGAGGAGAAAGTTGAAAGTCGGGAACAGCAGGTAAGAGACTCTGCGTTCCTTCCACTTACCCTTTAGGTGCAGACATGGACCGGGTCCAGTGTAGACATGGACCGGGTCCATGTCAGCTGCAGAAAGCCGGCGGGAGAACCGCGCAGTGCAGGCAGCCGGCAGGAGAGCAGCAGCAGCGGCAGGAGCAGCGGCAGCAGCGGCAGCAGCGGCAGGAGCGGGCAGCGAGCAGCGGCAGCGGCAGGAGCAGCAGCAGCGGCAGGAGCAGCAGCAGCGGCAGGAGCAGCAGCAGCGGCACATCGATTCCCAGAGAGGGAAAACACCTGTGCCCGACTTCGCTCCCGCACCAGGAGAAAAATTCATTTTCTCGACCAATATGCCAGTCTCGCTTTGGAAGCGAGTCTGGCTTCAAGCAGCGCTACCGGCCAGCGCCGAGGCCAAGGACATTGCAGTGGACTTGACTGGCTGCAATCGACCGTGAGGGATCAGTACTGTGAGTACTGGGGTCGGTCCCAGCGGGGTTTTAATTACAGAGATCGCTTCCTGGCCTTTTGGCTAAGATCAAGTATAGTATCTGTTTATTATCAGTTTTAATATCTAATACGTCCCTTATCTAAGGACCATATAAACAGGAAAGCCCAGAACTGAGGGCATTGGATTGGGGTTGACCGGCTGCAACGACCGCGAGGGACCAGTACCGTCAGTACGGGGGTCGGTCCCAGCGGTCTGAGATAAAAGAGCAGCCAGGAGCGCTGAGAGCGTTGGAGCCGGGTCAAAGAAAATGGGCTAGATGGAATCAGCTGTGCCAGATGTCCTCCACACCAGCCATATCCACTCCACGGAAGGAAGGACAAAGCTGGAGAAGGAGGACCGTGGAACAGCGGGCAGCCAGCAGCAGCCAGCGGCACTTGGATCAACCATAGTGGGATCAGCTGTGCCCGATGTCGGCCCCGCTCGGGCCAGATCCATGCGGCCGAGCGGTAAGGCTGGACACAAATCAAGCAAGGTAATGGACTCAGAGGGTCCGACTTTGCATAAAACCGCCGGCAACCAGCGCCCGAGAGGGCTGGAGCGGGAAGAAGCGGTGTATGGAGCCTTGCTCCAACGTGATAAACCCACAGCAGTACCTCTTTGAGGGCTGCACAATGCTTCTACCCCATCAGAGGGGAGCACTGTGGGTCAGTTCTGGGTTGACTTGCAAGAGGGGTCCGCAGAACAAAAGACAAGTGGGCAGCAGTTAAGCCCCACATGGGTACCCCGTGCGGGACCCTAGAGATCTCTAACTCTATAAAAAAGAGTAGGCAGGACCCTGATGGGCCAGAGCCTGGTAATACAGCGTCCCATGATCCTAACACAGCAGGGACTCTGCTGGACATGGTGGCTGATTACTTTAGCCAAGTCAAACATGGGTAGACTTGGATCCAGGATGGCAATAGTATTACTATATGTCTGGCCACAAACGCCAACAAGAAAAATTTACAAACACTGGCCAGACATCTGCCACCTGGCAACGGTGAGGCATTACAGGTGCCCAGCGTAAACCAATGCATTTGGCAGCATATGGACGAACATCAGGAACCAGGACCTCAAGATCCAGAGAACCTTAAAGGGATTGACGGAAGGCATCATAGCATACACCCGCACCCTGGACTAAACGTAGGTAACCAAAGACCATCAAGACGCACTAGCTCTGTTTAATAATATGCAATATGACCTGAACTACACGTGGAAGGCGGCCATTCGGCCAGCACTAGGACCCCAAAAACGCTACCATTTGCAAACAAAGAACCGTGTGTGGACTAAGCCAAGACACTGGGGCTCATCAAGGCCAGCGCAAGGGCCTATTTTGGAGCATGATACCAGCCACAGGCAAGGCCATAAAAAATGTGGCTCATACCAGTGGCAGTGTCAGAAATCAATATAACCCGCAGGATCCGTTTAAGGGTATGGCCAGGGCGGCCACCCTGGAAGATGCGGAAGCCTCAACCTCCCACACAACCCCGAACAAGAAATATCAAACCAGAACCTTATTTTCAAAAAACCAAGGAAATAACACAACCACCGGTACCATGGAGGTAGGTGGGTGGGGTTTTCTTCTGTTAAAATAGGGACCTACGATGGTAGGGGAGGTTGCAACACTACAGTTATGTATGGTATATAATCACTACAGATTCATATAATCTCAGCAGTATTCAGGGTTATCTGATAGGGTTTACTCATCCCAATAACCACGGTACAACATACACCTGAATGGCATTTTGTCCTTACATAAACCAAACAATCTAAAAACCCACATGGTGCTACAAAAAATTGTACACAAAAGGTGGTATTAAGCATACTTTTCATGGAACATTAGAATTGTATCAAACATATTTATTAAAAATAAAATAGAGTAGGGTTGCAGGATTATCATTGATTTTAACCCTAAACACATTTGTTCTAGATATTCATTTTAAGATGGATGCTCTTATTATTGATAAAGACTTGGTGTCAGTTGCGGGTTTCTATATGGCAGGCATTGACTCAAAAGAGGAACTTTGGCAATATAGAGCTTACAAAAGGGGCAATCATTAGCCCAATATTATGTACTAAAATTCTAAAACCAGCTTGGCATTGTTATGTAAATAAGCCATAGGGTGATGTTTCCCCCGTTCGGACCCATCAATGGGGTACTAGGGGAAATTCAACTACACTCGGCGTCTGGAATTTTCAGAGTACCCGACTGACCTTCTAAATCATGGTATTCAGTCATACAGGGGATGGTGTTAGAACCATGTTCCCTAATGAACATAGCCAAAAATTATTGATTTATCCAGTGACTGGAGGCAGTCATCCATGCCATAAGACTATGGATTTATTGATTTGTAGAGTCTTAAAGACCCACTACACGGCATTGGGCGGTCAGACAGGACGATGAATCTCATCTCATCTGCACTAAGACTGTCAACACGGAAGCAGTACCTTGGACACATCAAGAAATGGGGCATATTCTGCTTGGACAACAACCTCGACCAAAAGGCCAAGAACATTCTGGCCGTATTGGAATTTTAACAAGCCTCCATTAGGATAATCGATGGAGCTACAGTGCCATCAATAGTGCCACAAGTGCACTCTCCAATTACCTATCACAAGGAACGGAGCGGCACGCGGTGGGAACGCACCCCTGGTAAGCAAACCAGGTACTCCGAAATCTGGGACGTGGGTGTCGTTTCTCAACATGCTGAGGAGCTTGTAGCTCATAACAGCGTTGTCACCTCAGTAACAGACCAGGAAGATGGTTATGCTCATGGTGTTATTTACTGCACAACAAGTGCAGCCATTAAGCAAACTGAGCCTGGACTCCCTGATCATCTCACCGAGAAACTGGTGTTGTCATACAGGATTTAATAAAAGAAAACAGATCTGGTTCCTCCGGTCTAGGGTTTGATTTTATGGTACACCCATATGGCAAACGACTGTGTATAACAAGACACATCTAACTATACATAGAATATACTCAGAACATTCGAGGTCAGAGTATGGAGTTGTTTATCTCTTACAAGAAACTGCATGATAGGGTCACGACTCAAACTATATCAATGTGGCTCAAATAGGTCCTAAAAATGGCAGGAATAGACACTAATGTTTTAACTCTCATTCCACCAGGACTGCAGCAACATCCGCAGCAAAATTGTACAGGTACCCACAGACCAAATCCTCAGAATGGCAGGAGGGTCATTTCAAAAAGGGTTTTTCCACAGGTTTTATAATAAACCAGTTATTTTTTGGAGCCATCATTGTATTAAGAAAACATTTTATGTTCAACAAAATAATTTGCCCGAAAGGTTACAGGGTTATGATTCTCAAATTTTAAAAAATGTTATATTTTTTCGTTATACCACACAACTCTTTGTATAATTGTGTTTTAAAATTACTAATGATGCTCTCTCCCAATACCCAAGGCAGTTGTGAAGCATGGACTCGTTCCACGGCATGAGGTCACAGAGCTTTGAAATCTTCACGAAGTCACTCACGTGACTCCGAAGTAAAATAGTAAGATTAAACGAGAACTTACCAGTTTGAAGTTTGATCTGTATTTTATGAGGAGTTACGATGAGGGATTTCGTGCCCTCCGCTCCCACCCTCTTATGATCATATCAAAAACTGGTATCTCTTTGATAATCTTACTATCTTAGATCATTATAGGTTCCTGTGACCTCACACCGCTGCTTTGAAGAATGACACGCATGCGTGGAAGCGGGCTTCTTCACGAAATCCCTCATCGTAACTCCTCATAAAATACAGATCAAACTTCAAACTGGTAAGTTCTCGTTTAATCTTACTATTTTATTGATTTACCACCTTCTGACTAAAGGAATTCTTCCTCATCTCCTTTCTAAAGATACGTTCTTTATTTTCTGAGAACTCTGCTCTGCATAACCTTGTTATTTCCTATAAAGTGCCAGATGGTATTTTCTATTCAGTTGAGTACGTTAACCAAATTGCATCCATTCTCGAGAAGAGTATATTGTCTCCCTGTGATCGCGTGGGTTTTCTCCGAAATCCTCAGTTTCCTCCCACACTCCAAAGACGTACATGTTAGCAGGTTAATTGGCTTAGTATAGGTGTAAGTTATCCTTAGTGTGTGTAGGATACTGTTAATGTGTGGGGATCGCCGGTCGGTGTGGGCTCGGTGGGCTGAAGGGCCTGTTTCAGCGCTGGATCTCTGAAACTAAACTAAACTACCAGAAAGAGATTAATGGGCCATTTTCCTTATTTTACGAGGGTCATTGACTACATAAAAGGAATAATCTATCAATTTATATTATGATTGATTCAAGGTATTAAAATAAAAATCATTTGAAATCAAGATGAGTCGCAGCTTTTCTGGGGTTGTTATGAAACATTGAAATTCACTGTCCTGAGAGCTGGAGAGACAGAGGGATTAGATAATGTAACAGTGCCCCCTTCCTTGGATGTCACCCTGATCCCAATCACTGGCTGACAGGCCTGGAGAGACCAATCCCCGGCAACATTGTTCAAGTGTTCAAGTGAGTTTATTGCCATGTGTCCCTGATAGGGCAATGAAATTCTTGCTTTGCTTCAGCACACAGAACATAGTAGGCATTTACTACAAAACAGATCAGTGTGTCCATATACCGTTATATAAATATATACACATATGAATAAATAAACGAATAAAGTGCAAATAACAGATAATGGGTTATTAATGATCAGAGTTTTGTCCGAGCCAGGTTTGTGGGGAAGTAGCTATTCCTGAACCTGGTTGTTGCACTCTTCAGGCTCCGGTACCTTCTACCTGAAGGTAGCAGGGAGATGAGTGTGTGGCCAGGATGGTGTGGGTCTTTGATGATACTGCCAGCCTTTTTGATCATCTAATTGGTAACAGTTAGATGAAGATAGATACAAAATGCTGGAGTAACTGGAGTAACGGGACAGCATCTCTGGAGAGAAGGAATTTGTGGCGTTTCGGGTCGAGAACCTATGGAATTAGGTGATATTGGTGACAGACTCTGTGGGATGAAGGGTCTGTTTCCATGTTGTATTTCTAAACTAAATTAAAATAACTTGCATTAGTTAGCCTCAACTGCAGAATGTTGTCCAATTCTGTTCACCACATTTTAAGAAGGAGGTGAAGGTTCCAGAGAAGTGTCTTTATTCTAGTTAGGATGAGATAAACTAGGAGGGGGGGGTCATGAAAAAATGGCATTAAGTGGAGACTTGATAATGTTGGTTTAGATAGAACAAGTTGACTGAAACGTCTCCAATTCACAGCTATTTTACAGACCAGCAAACATAAAATTAATATATTTTAGACAGAATGGAACACAAGGAAAATGTGTTTTTATTTAATCTAGAGACAAGCTGGGATCTGGAATTCAGTGACAGTGGGGATGATGGAAACAGGATCAAAGGCCGGCATCGACTATGTGGGCTGAAGAGCCTGTTTCCATGCTGTACCTAAAATGAACAATTGATGCCTTCAAAATGAAATCTGATGGGCATTAATGAAAAATTAATTTACAGGGATATAGGAAAAGAACAGGAAAATGGGATTGCTTTTGCAATAGCTAGTATAGACTTGATGGGCCAAATAGTTTTCTTTTATACCATAGCCATTCTATCATTCTGTATGATAGTATGCCCTATCAAAAAAACCTACTTTTACAGAGATCTTAATCCATTTAAAAATAAATGAGTTAAAATTTGTTGGCAAATCTGTAGATTTGAAGCTTCTGTGTCAATGCATACATTTTAATAATTAAAGTTACAAAGTGAGATCTTATTCTACATGGATTTATATTCCTTCTGCCCAAATATCTTTATTTCCTGTAATCTGTATTTTGTTGCTGCCACTGCACATCTGTCCAGACAGCTTGACTAGATAGGTGTAGAAACTATTGATGAATGTACCAGTCAACCTCCTTTGCCATTGGTTATATAGCAGTCATAAATGATAGGAGCATAATTAGGCCATTCGGCCCATAAAATCTATTCCATCATTCACTCATGGCTGATCTACTTTCCCTCCAAAACCCATTCTCCTGCCTTCTCCCTATAACCTCTGACACCCGTACTAATAAAGAATCTATCCATCTCAGCTTTAAACATATACACTGACTTGGCATCTGCAGCCTTCTGCGGCAAATAATTCCACACATTCACCACCGCCTGACTCAAGAAATTCCTTCTCATCTCCCTCCTAAAGGAACGTGTGTAGGATTAGAATAGGGAATTTGAATGCGTGAAGCATGTACAGCCATCGGGAAGAAGTTACAGCAGCCTGAAAACTGTAACATCCAGGTTCAGTAAAAGCTTCCACCTTACAGCCATTAGGATATTAAACACTACAACCTCAAATAAGTTCTGAACTAGATAGACTCTTATAGACTAAAGATATATTATTATTATTATTATTGTTATTATTGTTATTATTATTATTATTATTATTATTATTATTATTATTATATTATCACTATTGTTGTTCGTTTGTTTTTTATGTGTACGTATACTTGTGTGTGTGTATATATATTTATACACACACTGAACTTTTTTTTCTCATTTATTATAATGTTTACTGTGTACAATGGTTATTTATTCTGGCGTTCTGCTGCAAGTAAGAATTGCATTCTTCTATCTGGGACATATGGCAGTAAAACACTCTTGACTAACATTGAATCCAGAGCACTGCCTTTGAGCCAGTTCCAGGAAATGTGGGAAAATTATAAATATGGATATCTTTTTTTGTAAATGCTCTATGCATGGGGAACAGATTGGAGGAAACGAGCCTGGCATGATTGAAATTACACTGGCATCATTTTCTAAGTAATGCAACATTCTGGCTTACAAGTACATCACAATTCCATCGTAGTCGATGCGTCAAATTTCTGGAATTACCTATCTGGTTTAGTTGGGAGATCTAGCGCGGAAGCAGGCCCTTCGGCCCTCAAAGTCCACGCCGACACATATACTAGCACTATCTAGACAATAGACATTAGGTGCAGGAGTAGGACATTCGGCCCTTCAAGCCAGTACCGCCATTCAATGTGATCATAGCTGATCATGTAAATACGCTCCCCCCCCCCCCCCCCCCCCCCAGTCTAGTTCAGTAAAAAACACTGACTCAAGCACTGGACCAACTAATCTTTATTCTTAAAACAAACACAAATTCCCCTATAGGAAACCTAACCACCGTGGGTTGATTCCTTGTCTCTGCCTGGCCAAGCCCTTCAGTGTCGTGCAAGCAGTCACTGCCCAACAGGTCACGCAATCCCAAACACCCTTCCAGAAGATCGACACCGATCTAAATGGCAGCTACCTTTTATAGGTCCACAAACCTTGATGGGGCCGAACTACATAGAGGTGGTTCCCCTTACAATCCAATTATACATATAAATTACATCAATACATTTTGGACTCCTATGGGCGGTGGAGGTGCTGCGAGCCGGCTGCCCTGCCAGCAGCGTGTAGTTTAAAAAACATTTTTTATCCACATTAAACTGCATCTGCAATGCATCTGCCCACTCACCCAACCTGTCCAAGTCAACTTGCATCCTCAAAGCATCCTCCTCACAGTTCACAATGCCACCCAGCTTTGTGTCATCTGTACATTTGCTAATATTAATTTTAATCCCCTCATCTAAATCATTAATATATATTGTAAATAGCACCGAGCCTTGCGATACCGCACTAGTCACTGCCTGCCATTCTGAAAGGGCAATATCCTACATACTAGGGACAATTTACAATATCTACCAAAGCTAATTAACCTACAAACCTGTGCAGTACATCTTTGAAGGAAACCGGAGCACACGGAGAAAACCCACGCGGTCACGTACAAACTCCGTACCAACAGCACCCGTAGTTAAGTTCAAACCCGGGTCGATGACGCTGTAAGGCAGCAACTCTACCACTACTCCACTGTGCCGTTTAAGACTATTTTTGCGAGTATCGAGGTACATGGAAGCTTTGTTCTTCTTGCTACCCATTCAAATCAGAAAATAATGCACATAAATACATTAAAGCCAAACTCGAGTATGTGTTAAGTGAAAGGAAAGATACAAAGTACAGAATATATTTCTTGGCATTATAGTGCAACAGTTCCAGAGACAAAACCCAGTTCCACAGCGAGGGAGACTATTTTTTTGTTTTGTTTAGTTTAGCGATACAGCGCAGAAACACGCATTCGGCCCACTGGGTCGGTGCCGACCAGCGACCCCGCATATTAACACTATCCTACACGCACTAGGGATAATCTTTACATTTACCAAGCCAATCGACCGACATATTGGTACGTCTTTGGTGTGTGGGAGGAAACCGAAGATCTCGGAGGAAACCCATGTAGGTCACGGGGAGAACGTACAAACTCCGTACAGACAGTACCCTTCGTCTCCAGTGCTACAGATGCTGCCTGGCCACTGTGCCACTGTGGCCGCTACTATTGAGGAGTACTTTTACCAGCAGGACTGCTGGAGTTCAGAGTTATCGACAATTAAAGATGGAAATGAAATACTGCTCTTGCCAGCAATGTCAACGTCCAAGAAATGAATTTTAAAAAGATCAGTGCAATTTCATTGGCTCGTATTTTAACATTATTTCAACCATTCAGAAAATTGCAGCATCTAATTTATTTTTGCAACAGGAAGATTTAGTGCGCCCATTTATACATAATTTTTAATTACATGAGGTGCCAGGCATATTTAAATATATTATACAGCTGATATTTTATTCAACAAAAAGTTGGCCATGTATTGACTTTGTCGCCCAGTTTTGTACTTTTGACATTCAAGGGATATTTTTCCTCAATTTCTGTTTCAGTCGAGATCAATCATTTTTTACTTATTATTCAACCAACCAAATAGATCATTACTTGCAAGTTGATCATGCTGCATTATGCCATGATGGAAAAATAAGATAGCGAATGGGAAAAGCCCAATGTGCCATTAAATGAGCTTGTGTGTGATCTATGACCTAACTCTGCTTACTTTTTTTTAGATCCAGCAAATTTATTAATTTCAGAGTAAGACTAAAAATTGAATAAGAAAATCTGAATCTAGAGCACGGACACAAATAATTTAGAAGGTGGGGGGGGGGGGGGGGGAGGGGGAAGAGAGAGGGAAGTTAGAGCAGGTATAAGAACTCGCTTTGATGTGTCCCTGGACAAATAACCGCGTGGGATTTAGGGGAACACGGGGTTTTGTGGGGTTGGATGATGTGTTGAATAAAGTTCAATTGAAGGGTCGCAAATTCAATTGAAGGGTCGCACGGTGGCATAGTGGTGGAGCCATTTCCTTACAGCGCCAGAGACCCGGGTTTGATCCTGACTATGGATGCTTGTCTGTACGTTCTTCCTGTGACCTGCATGGGTTTTGTCCGGGATCTCCGGATCCTTCTTATGCTCCAGAGATGTACAGGTTTGTAGGTTAATTGGATTGGTATAGAAAAATGAAAAAAAATGATCCCTGGTTTGTGTAGGATAGTGTTAATGTGCAGGGATCGCTGGTCGATGCAGACTCGGTGGACCGAAGGGCCCTGTATCTATAAACTAAACTCAAAAGTGATCCGGCATCAGTTGCCATTTGGGGAAGAGTGATGTAAATTTCAACAACACTCTCGTTGTGAAGTTGGCATTCCCTATGTCAAGCAATCAGGACCTTTGCCCCAGGGTTGAAATGTCAAAGACAAGAGGGTGTAGCTTTAAGGTGATAGGGGCAATGTTTAAAGGAGATGCGCTGGGCAAGTTTTTTTTTATACAGGGTGTAGTTTTGCCGACGATGATGCTGTATCGTCACTTGTACCAAGGCACAGTAAAAATCTTTGTTTTCCATGCAATCCAGTAAATTCATACTACACATAAGCACAATCATAGATAGGTACAGAAGTGCTGTAACTGCAGATTTCACCGAAACAGTACACACAAAGTTGCCACGTTTACTGTTACCAACAAAGTTTCGAAGTTCTTAAGAGTCCAGTCTGAAATTGATTTTACCAGGTTATGTGCAAAACAGAGAATTTCACTGTAGTTCCCAAGATGCATGTGCCAATAAAGTATCTTTAAAGAGTCAAGAGTGTTTTATTGTCATATGTCCCAAAATGCAAGAATGAAATTCTTACTTGCAGCAGCACAACAGATGATGTGTGAAAACATAATATCTCCAGAGATGCTGGACTTTGCCAGTCAATGCTGTGTTCACCATGTCGTGGTCCTTGCAACATCTTTTCTCTCTACTTTTCCTTCATTTATTTCCTTCTACTTGCATCTCGTGCAGGTTAGCTGCCATTATCGAGAATTCACCACCTTTTCTTGGCTGTCAAAAATCTGTCGTCCATTCTCTCTTGATCTATCCCAACATTTAAGAAACAGTTTGACCTATACATGGATAGGACAGGTTTGGAGGGATATGGACCAAATGCTGGCAGGTGGGGCTAGTGTAGCTGGGACATGTTGGCTGGTGTGCGCAGGTTGGATCGAAGGGCCTGTTTCCACACTGTATCACTCTATGACTCTATCTTCACCCTCTCACAGACCGGCTAACCCAGAAGAAATCGAAGGTAGGCAAAAATGCTGGAGAAACTCAGCGGGTAAGGTAGGATCTATGGAGAGAAGAAATAGGCAACGTTTCTGGTTGAGGCCCTTCTTCAGACTGATGTGGGAGGAGGGGGGGGATGTGCGGGGGGTTGGGACGGGTAAAAGAAAGGTAGAGGCGGAGAGAGTAGGCATGTGGGAGAGCTGGAAAGGAGTGGGGAAGGACGGAGAAAGCAAGGACCATCTGAAATCTGGAAGAGATTAATCACAGACTAATCTGGTTGAGGAGATTAGATTAATAGCTGCATGTTATATGTTATGTGATTGATGGATCTGCAGATGCTGACACAAAATGCTGGAGTAAAGGGCCTGGTCCCGACAATGCGCGAGTCTCCAAAAATCTTGCACTGTCCGAAAATCCCGCTCGACAACGGCCTATCGGCCTACAGCCACATTGAGGCCGTACGCAGCGGCTCGACGGGCGTACGCAACGTCTCGATTTCGCACGCAGCATCTTGACATCATTTGCAGCGTCTTGATGGCATACACCTAGCGTGTGGCGTTGTGCGATGACATTAATGCCCGGCGTGCCATTGCGCGATGACGTCACCGCCCGACGCCATGGGATGTCCAAATTCAGTCGACCCGCCTCCTGCCCAGCTGATTGGTGAGTATGATGTTGGGACCAGCCCCGCACAACTCCATACGCCTCCATTTGGAAGTTGGACCAACCCCGCGAGGCCGTACGCCTCAAGCCACCACGTTTGGTCGCGCTAGACGCATGCTGGTGGGATAGGCCCTTAACTCAGCGGGACGGGCAACGATTCTGGAGAGAAGGAATGGGCGACGTTTCGGGTCAAGACTCTTCTTCAGACCCCTCTGGGTCTCGACCCGAAATGTCACCCATTCCTTCTCTCCAGAGACGCTGCCGGTCCCATTGAGTTACTCCAGCATTTGTGTCTACCTTTGTTGTTCTGTTACAGGTTCAAATTAATATGTGCATATGTTATTAATGAATTCTAACAAGGTATAATGAAAGGTCATTGACTTAAAACACAAATTCAGCCTCTCCCACCACAGATGCTACCCAACATGGTGAGCATTTCCAATATGTTCTGTTTTTTATTCACTTTTCCAGAATCTGGCAATATCTTGGCTTGTACGTACAGCAATTCTCTTTCCATTTCATACGCTTTAAATTTTACTAAAGGAGATTTAACAAAGGACTTGGTCAAACACGGTTTCTATCAGTTTATATATAAAAAACATTCTCCTGCACTATTTTAATAATTTTTTGAAAATCATTATTTTATTAATTCAACAATTAATCTTCTAAAAGTTGTCAGTATATTGCTGCAAAAAATATATGAATTTCAAGATTTCTAAGCCAATTTTAAAATGTTGCTCAGATGAATAAATAATTTAAAATCTGTATAGGAGGGGTTGGCAAGGTGGCAAAGTGGCGCAGCGGTAGAGTTGCTGTCTTACAGTGCCAGAGATCCGGTTTAAATCCTGACTATGGGTGCTGGCTGTATGGAGTTTATACACTCTCTCCGTGACCAGCGTGGGTTTTCTCTGGGTGCTCTGGTTTCCTCCCACACTCCCACAAAGACGTACGGATTTGTAGGTTAATTAGCTTGGTATAATTGTCCCTAATGTCTGGGGATGGTCGGCATGGATTAAGTAGACCAAAGGGCCTGTTTCCATGCTGTATCTCTAAACTAAACCAAGAGTCAGTGAAGGGTGAAGGGCTGGGTGGTCTAAGTGAGGTGATGAGAAGGGGGTGAAGGAGTGGGGGGTTAGATTATTCATTGGGGAAGGGGGGGGAGCATTTAGCTGGTGGGAAGGTAGGCTAAGAGATTTAAAAATTGGAGACACAAGGAACTACAAATGCTGACATGAGTAGGACACAAAGTTCTGGAGGAACTTAACAGGTCAGGGACACGTGAAAGGGATATTTTGGTTTGGAACATTTTGGGACGGCTTCCTTGGGGTCGCTGCAGCAGACGCCTTCCGTTGGGGGCCGCTGTGAAGTCGTGGCCGTTACCTCGTGAGTCAGAGCCCAAGCCTCGCGGGTTGATGGAGCCCGCAGCTGGGGCCCGGGTCGGCGCCATGGAGGCGTCCAGAGAGGAGTGGAGAGGTAGGTGTAGCGGTCGATGATAGCGCCAACCGATGGATGAGGACGGGCACGTGGAAGTGAGGGGGGGGGGGTGGAATTTGTATCTTTGTAAGCGCCCTTCACTTCATGGGTGACTATTTGCATATCTTGAGTATGCAAGCAAATCATTTCACTGTGACTTGACAATGAATTATTCTTAATAAAATAATGGGCATTCATTCATTTGGATCAGGTGTAGGATTTGTTCGTAGTGGTTGTACCCTGAGGCAGTTTACAGAGTGCAGGGTTCTTGACATGACCACGAAGGCCCGTTGTCCTGGCGATGTTGCTGGCCAAGCTTAGCCTTAGCTAAGCTTGGCCAGCAACATCGCCAGGACAACGGGTCGTGTCCTCTGTCATAGCTCCACCACTTTAGGCCGCTCACAGTCTATGTGCTCAGCCTCTGGGAGCGGCGCCCGGTCTAGCTGAGCCTCAGGCTGTTGCAGGGCCTCCTGCAGCCCACTCCGCCATCGAGGCCGGGCACTCCCTCCTGAAGCCGGTCTGCTTACCCACCCTCCATCTGACTCCTTCCACTCTGGGTTGGCGAGCCGAGCCTTCCACTGGGTTACTGCAGCATGGGTCCTCAGTCCACAGTGGATGTCCCCAAATGCTGCTCCTGACCTCTCTGAAGGAAAACATCATTGTACTTTAAAGGGTGGCCTCATGCAAATTGGAGGAGCAACGTCTCATACTTCACTTGGGCAGCTTACACCCCAGTTGTATGAATATTGATTCGCTCACTTCAGATAGGCCCGGCATTCCCTCTCTCTCTATCTCGCACCAGCTTCTCATTTTCACCCTACAAACAGCTTATGACTTTTTCCTTGATCATCATTAATTTTTTGCATATTTTTAATTGTTCTTTATCTCTCCACATCACCGTTTCGGGTCGAGGTTCAGTCTGAAGTACGGTCTCGACCAAAAACGCCACCCATTCCTTTTCTCCCGTCAAAATTCCATCCTGGGCCTTTACCCAGCCCTAACCCAAGAGAGTCAAGAGTCAAGAGTGTTTTATTGGCATATGTCCCGGATGGGACAATGAAATTCTTACTTGCTGCAGCACAACAGAATATGTGAATATGTAAACATAGTACATAACAGGGGAAGAGAAAACAAAAGAACGTTCAATAAATAACAAATATAGTGCAATAATAGGGTGCTGGCTCGAAGGGCCGAATGGCCTACTCCTGCACCTATTGTCTATTGTCTATAATAATATAGTCTTTTGCTGTTCAGAGCTCAGGGCTTATTCGTTGTTGTGTTTAATAGCCTGATGGCTGTAGGGAAGAAGCTGTTCCTGAACCTGGACATTACAGTTTTACCATCAGGCTCCTGTACCTTCTGAGTCCACCCAGATGTCAACAGTGAGATGAGTGTATGGCCAGGATGGTGTGGGTCCTTGATGATTTTGGCTGCCTTTTTGAGGCTACAATAGATCCCTTCAAAGGTGGGAAGGCCGAAGCCGGTGATGGACTGTGCAGTGGTCACAACATTTTGTAGTCTTTTTTGCTCCTGGACGTTCAAGTTGCTGAACCAGGCCATGATGCAACCAGTCAGAATGCTCTCTACCGTGCACCTGTAGAGGTTTAGGAAAATCCTCTTCGACATGCCGAATCTCCGTAATCTTCTAGGGAGTAGAGTCGCTGATGTGCCTTCTTTATAATTGCATTGGTGTGCTGGGTCCAGGAAAGGTCTTCAAAAAGCCATGGTCACAATGAATGGTGGTGCTGGCTCTAAGGGCTGAATGGCCTCTTCCTGCACCTATTTTCTATGTTTCTACGTTTATATGTTTCTAAATATGCACTCCCAGAAATTTGAAGTTATTGACCCTCTTCACCATCGTCCCATTGATATGAATATGATTGTGGGTCCTCATCCTTCCCCTACCAAAGTCCACAATCAGTTCCTTGGTCTTATTGATGTTGAGAGCCAGGTTGTTGTGCTGGCACCATTTGGTCAGTCAGTCGATCTCACTTTTATACTCTGACTCGTCCCCATCTGTGATTTGTCCAACCACAGTGGTGTCATCGGCGAACTTGATGATGGAGTTCGCACTATGTCCGGCTACGCAGTCATGAGTATAGAGTGAGTAAAGCAGGGGGCTGAGCACGCAGCCGTGAGGTGCTCCCATACTACTGAGGATGAAGTGTTTCCTCCAATTCGAACAGACTGTGGTCTGTCAATGAAGAAGTCGAGGATCCAATTTCAGAGGAATGCGCAGAGGCCTAACCTTCACCATCTATAATAACTATTACATTTCCCCTGAACAATATTATGGTGACAAATTATCAAGCTTCATGGAAGCTTGACACCATTCTGGGCAAAGCCGCCCAATTCATTGGTAGTTCATCCATCATTCTTAGTACTTATTCTCTCCGTTATCAATGTACAGTGTCTAGATGTTGTGATCTACACAGCGTACTGCAGTTCACTATCAACCGCATGTCAAGGCATCTAGATCATTGTATGGAGTCACAGCTGATATTTGTTCCCAGTTATGGCTCATCACTACGTTTCAGAAATAACTGAGGCTTTCCAATACATGACGTTGGTTTCGTTTCCCTAGGAACCTGCACCACCGTGCCACCCAGGAAAAAGAAACCAATATATTGGAGTCCACTCCTGGAACAGCGGATGCATTAGATGAGGTTGGAGAAGGTACAAGTGAACCTCTGCCTCATCTTTCAGGTGCAGCTCCTCCAACCTCATCTACTGTATCCGCTGGTCCAGGTGTGGGTTTTCCAGTGAGGCGGAGGTTGTAGCTGTCGTCTTCATTTTTGTTGTCCCGCGATCCAATGTTCCTCTCCACGCCTGGGCATCTTCAGCCTTCAAGAGAGTTAGATATAGCACAGGGCTAATGGAATCAAGGGATATGGGGGAAAAGTAGGAGCGGGGTACTGATTTTGGATGATCAGCCATTATCATATTGAATGGCGGTATTGGCTCGAAGGGCAATTTTCTATGTTTTTGTTTCTATGAAATAGATTTACCTGAATATTCGTAACCTACTGGATAATGAAATTAAAGGCCTAGATAGCTTGGATGTGGAAAGGATGCTTCCAGTAATGAGAAACTCTAGAACCAGACGACACAGCCTCGGAATAGACCCATGTATCTTTATAAAGAAGATGATGAGGAATTTCTTTAGCCAGAGGATGGTGAACCAGGAGACAGAGGAGGCCCACTTCATCAGGAGTCCACTTGCCATCGGGCAAGCTGACACCCTGGCCAGTCCGCCACTGGTGGTGAATCTGTGGAATTCATTGCCACTGACAGCAGTGGATGTCAAAACATTGGGTATTTTTAAAACAGAGTTTGATAGGTTCTTGACTTGGAAGAGAATCAAAGTTTGTGAAGAGAAGGCAGGCAGAGTGGACTCAATGGGCTGAATGGCCTAATTCTACTATGTGTTATGGTCTTATCCAGCATCTACAGATCCTCCCAACGCAACAATGTAGTATATACTGAGGTAGACACAAAAAAGCTGGAGTAACTCAGCAGGACAGGCAGCATCTCTGGAGAGAAAGAATGGGTGACGTTTTAGGTCGAGACCCTTCTTCATAGTCTCACCTCATATGGCAAGCCCATAATTTCCTTGCCATCGTCTGCTTTGATCTGTTGTTTTCACACCTTACCCTTGCATATCTTTAGAATCCCTCTCCCCTGACTCTCAGTCTGAAGAAGGGTCTTGACTCGAAACGTCACCCATTACTTCTCTCCAGAGATGCTGCCTATCCCGCTGAGTTACTACAGCATTTTTGTTGTGACTACCATCATGCCAACAACCTGCTTGGTGAATCTTCATTTCATTCCCTGGCAGGTTTTTAGGTACGAAGATAAAAACTGCCAACGATCTTCCAGGTGTGGTATAAAACGTTTATTCCTGGATCCAACTACTCTTGTAATAAAGGCTGATGTCCAATTTATCATCCTAATTGCTCACTACACCTGCACATTAGCGTTCAGTGACATGTGTAAAGACACCGAGGTCCCCTTAAACTCCACATTACACGCACACAGTCACCAATCCAAAATAGGCTTTGCTTTTCCACATGCAAATAGATGCTTTTAAAATATATTTAATGCACCACATAAAAACGCACAGCATCTCAGGAATACTGATGAGCTCAGTTACAGTTCAAACAATATACAGGATGCTGAAGACATATGTAGCACAATGTGGCGCAGTGCTAGAGTGCCAGACACCAGGGCTTGATCCTGACCACAATCCTGACTGCAGGTGCTGTCTGTACGGAGTTTGTCGGTTCTCCCTGTGATCGCGTGGGTTTTCCCCGGGTGCTCCAGTTTGCTCCCACACTCCAAAGACGTACAGGTTTGTCGGTTAATTGGCTTCGGTAAAATTGTAAATTGTCCCTAGTGTTTGTAGGATAGTAGGAACTCAAAAATGCTGGAGAAACTCAGCGGGTGCAGCAGCATCTATGGAGCAAAGGAAATAGGCAACGTTTCGGGCCGAAACCCTTCTTCAGACTGACAGTGGGTGGCGGGGAGAAGAAAGGAAAAAGGAGGAGGAGGAGCCCGAGGGTTGAGGGATGGGGAGGAGATAGCCTGAGGGCTGGGGAAGGGGAGGAGACAGCAAGGGCTAACAAAATTGGGAGAATTCAATGTTCATGCCCGCAGGATGCAGACTCCCCAATGTGAGGTGCTGTTCCTCCAATTTTCGGGGTTGCTCGCTCTGGCCATGGAGGAGACCCAGGACAGAGAGGTCGGATGGGGAAAGGGAGGGGGAGTTGAAGTGCTGAGCCACCGGGAGGTCATGTTGGTTATTGCGGACCGAGTGTGTAGGATAGTGCTGGTGGATGTGGTGATAGTTGGTCGGTGTGGACTCGGTGGGCCAAAGGGCGTTACCATGCTGAGTCTCTTAAGTCTAAAAAAACATGAACTCATCACATCAAACATCACATCAAACCAGAATTAATCTCATAATTTCTCAAACTAGCCACTGTGAGGTAACACTGATTAACTCAAACACTATAGTTGTCAACAAACACGAAGGAAACTGCCCCATCTGCCTTCAATACCATGTGTTAGAATGAACTGCAGATGCTGGTTTAAACTGAAGATATGCACAAATAGACCAGCATCTCATATTTTGCTTGGGCAGCTTAGAGCCCAATGGTATGAATATTGATTTCTCTCACTTCAGGTAGCCCCGGCATTCCCTCTCTCTCTATCTCTCCCCCACCAAGTCGCACTAGTTTCTCATTTTTGCCCAACCAACAGCTTACAATGGCCTGTTTCCTTGATCATCATAACTTTTTTGCATATCGTTCATTCATTGCTCTGTATCTCTCGTTTCCCTTATCCCTAACTAGTCTGAAGAAGGGTCTTGACCCGAGACATCACCCATTCCTTCTCTCCAGTAATGCTGCCTGTCCTGCTGAGTTACTCCAGCTTTTTTGTGTCTATCTTCACCTTCAATGCCATTATGGATCTACTGAAGCAGTTGGTATTAAACATGTCATGTTGATGCTTTCTGTGAACTCTGAATTGGATTCTGATCAATAGAGTCATTTAATAAAAGCTTCCTGACCATTATTCGTTAATACGTCATTATTTTTACTCAGAAGTAAATTGTTTGAACATTTCTGAATCTTGAATTTTGCATTTTACATTTCAAATTGCAATTAATTGTCTTTAATTGCACATTATTCTAATTCCAAGCTGATTTGTCTTCAGAACAAGCCGCAGATTGCAAGAGGCTGGAAAGCAGAAGCAGGAATAGACCATTCAGCCCCTTGAGCTTACTGCGTCACAAAATGGCTGATCTTCTACCTCAGCAGTAAGCTTTTCCCTCTATCCCCATATCTCTTGCCTCCCTTAGTGTGCAAAAATCTTTCAACCCGCCCTATATGTTCAACTGCATATCCATTCGACTCTGGCACATAGTTTTCTGCAAATTCACAACCATTTGGGTGAACATATTTCTCTTCATCTTAGTCCTTAATAGTGAACTATAGATTCTGAAACTGTGACCCATTCTTCAAATGTTCCCAGTGAGAGAAAACTCCTCTAAGAATCTAAAATCCGTCAAAGCCCAAGAGGTAGAAAGTCATCCTTAATCCCTAACTAAAGGAATACCCCTCCAATGCACTTCCTTCCTGATAAGGTGAGAGGGTGGAATGTTTAATGGAGATGTGCGGGGCAGGTTTTTTACACAGAGTGGTGGGGCCCTGGAACGCATTGCCAGGGGTGGTGGTGGAGGTAGATACAATAGTGACGTTTCAGACGCTTTTGGATAGGAACATGGAACAGGGGGATATTTACGGAAGCCAATTAACCTACAAACCCTGCACTTCTTTGGAATGTTGGTGTAAACCAGAGCCTCCTGAAGAAACCCAATGTGGTCACAGGGAAAATGTGCAAACTCCGTACAGACAGCACCTGTAGTCTGGATCGAAGCTGTGTCTCTGGCTAAGTCAGCAAATCCAACTCTGCCTGCTCCATGATCCATATCCCTCCATTGCCTACATATATAAACCATATAAACCATATAACAATTACAGCACGAAAACAGGCCATCTCGACCCTTCTGCTTATCTATAAGCTCCTTAAACGCCACTACTGTATGTTCCTCCACCACTAGTCCTGGTAGTGCATTCCAGGCCTCCACCATTCTCTGTGTAAAAAACACTTGCCCCGCACATCTCCTTTAAATTTTGCTCTTCCCATCTTAAAGCTATGCCACCTACTAGTCGGCAGACACCCAATTACCCCTGACATTTGGCTCACTTTTCAATAGGTACTGTTTTTATTTCCACTTTTGCTTCACATTTTATCAGTTTATTTATTCATGTTTGTACATATTGATATAATAGTATATGGACACATTGATCTGTTTTGTAGTCAATGCCTACTATGTTCTGTTGTGCTGAAGCAAAGCAAGAATTTAATTGTCCTATCAGGGACACATGACAATAAACTCACTTGAATCATGAATCACATTTCTCAAAATTATATCTTTATGAAGTTCTTAGTCAGATTTTTAATGATATTTCATTAAGTTACTATTGCTAACATAATGGTTTAATTTTACCAGATCCTTAGTCTTTATCTCTCTTCTCTCACCGCAGATGTTTTCCGGATTGCTGCATCTATTTCAATACTTGCTGAGTTTATTAATATTTTCAAGTTTGCTTCTAAATTTTAATTTCAATGGCCGATGACCACAAATAGAAACAATAAAAGCTTCAGATTATTAAAATCTGATTTATATAGCATGCAGGCACAAGGAATTGCAGATGCTGGTTTACAAAAAAAGACTATGCTGGAACAAAGTTCAGAACTTTGTGTCATTTTTCAAAGTATTCAGCAAAGCACGCAGAATCTACAGAGAGAAACAGAGAGTTAATATTTCAGATCCACAAACTTTCTTGACAGAAAGTTATTAGCCTGAATTTTTTATCTTTTATCTGACTCCATAGAGCCTGCTATCTCCAGCATTTTCTGTTGATAACTAATAGCTACTTGTCATACTGTATGTGCTTAGATCTATCTGATAGGAACATCAGTTCTCATACCTTTGATCCATTTGGAAAGTCTTTAATGTTATTTATATGGATCTCCAAAAGCTAGTGATCTGATGTACATTACTCCTCTCTAACATAGTCTGATTACATAGATCTGAGGCCCTTTGTCACATTTATCGAGATCATATCACGTTTTAGCTTCCTTCAATTATTAATCAATATATTCCTATTAGTCTGCAGTTGCATTTCAAGAATTCATTGGGTAGATGATCAAACATTTCACATAGCCAACAATTCTATATGAAATGCACATCATGGACAGAAGAATAGTTCTATACCACAGCAATCAAACACAAATTAAATTTAGACGGCGCTGTAATCTTAGCGATATTATGTGTCTATATTATTTCAGTGAATTTGTCTCGGCGGCACATTGTCTCAAAACGAATTGAAAATGTTCTTTGATCAATCCTGTTTTTATTTTGTGTGCGATTTAAGGATTTTTTGCCTCCTTTAACATTAATGAAATGCACGTGTTTGGCACGTCCCCGACAACTCTCACCAGCTGCTACAGATGCACCGGAGAGAGCATTTTATCGGGATGCATCACAGCTTGGTTTGGGAACAGCTCCATCCAGGACCACAAGAAAATGCCGCAAATGACGGACGCAGCCCAGGCCATCACACAAACCCAACCTCTCTTCCATTGACTCCAATAACACCTCACGCTGCCTCGGCAAGGCCAGCAGCATAAACAAGGACGAGTCGCACCCTGGCCACTCCCTCTTCTCCCCTCTCCCATCGAGCAAAAGGTATAGAAGTGTGAAAACGCACACCTCCAGATACAGGGACAGTTTCTTCCCAGCTGTTAGCAGGCAACTGAATCATCCTACCCCAACCAGAGAGCAGTGCTGAACTACTATCTACCTCTTTGATGACCCTCGGGCTATCCAGATCGAAATTTGCTGGCTTCACCTTGCACTAAATGTTATTCCCTTATCATGTATCTTTACACTGTAAACGGTTCGATTGTAATCTTTTATTGTCTTTCTGCTGATTGGTTAGCACACAGCAAAAGATGTTCACTGTACCTTGGTACACGTGACAATAAACTAAACTGAACTGAACTGACCTTGATAACTGCAACGTCAGTGGGATTAACCTAACCCCAAACAGGGGCCGCGGAGCGTTTTTGAAAGTGGGGGGGCTGAGTTTGTGTGTGTGTGTGTGTGTGTGGGGGGGGGGGGGGGGGGGGAGAGGTTGCCCCGTCCTCACTAAGCGTCCAGTGTGCATATTCGCAGCCAACAAGTGTATATCCAGTCTTCACCGCCCCATGGCCGCGGGGGTCGCCAAATGTCTCACCTGGCCGACAAGGAGGTCTGGCGCCGGCACGGTGTCTGGAGCTGTGGGCGTCGAGAGTGTGTCCCGCATCGTGGATCCCAGTCTGGGATAGAGGGGAGAGGCGGTCGACCTTTCTGCCCTGGGTCTCCTTCACTGTCAGAGTGAGGCCCAATGCAAATTGGAGGAACAGCACCTCATATCTCTCTTCTGCAGCTTACAACCCAGTGGTATGATTATTGATTTCTCTAACTTCAAGCAACCCTTGCTTTCCCTCTCTCTCTCTCTGTCACTTCCCCATCCTAGTTCCCCAACTAGTTCTACTGTCCTCCTGATTAAATATTACTGATTGTATGCTTCGTTGTCACCTTCCCCACAGCTATCAATGAACCATTCTACATATCCTTATCATCATATGCTTTGATCTGTCACTTTCACACCATACCATTCCATATCTCTAGACTCCCTCTCCCCTGATGCTCAGTCTGAAGCAAAGATCCTATAGCAGAGGATCTTTGGTCTGAAGAAGGGACTCAACCTGAAATGTCATTCCTTCTCTCCAGAGATGTTGCCTGTCCTGCAGAGTTACTTCAGCATTTCGTGTATATCTAAAGATTACAATCCTCTTCCAAATACATTGGTTTCCTTGACAGATTAAGTAGAAGTAGGACTATAGTCTAAAATTCAGGAGTCGGCTATACAGGAGCAGGCTGGGAAGAAAATTATTTTCCCAGTGAGTCGAGAGTCCTTGAATATCTTCGTCCAAGTGAACTAAGGTTTAGACTTCGAGAGGTACGGGCAAAACGCAGGCATGTGGGATTAGTATAGATGGAGTGTGTTGGTCAGTTGGGCTGAGTGGTCAGTTTCCATGCTGTATGACTGTATGACTCTATAACAGTAGAAGCTCAATTAACTGAGTATATTCAGGAAAAATGTTCTCGATGTTAGGGGAGTCACAGTTTATTAATAAGGGGAAGAAATTTAGGACTGAGAAGAGGAAAAACTTTTTCACCCAGAGTGTTGTGAATCTGCGGAATTCTCTGCCACAGAAGGCAGTGAAGGCCAATTCACTGGATGTTTTCAAGAGTGAGTTAAGGGCCTGTTCCACTTTCACGACCTAATTTATGACCTCTGCCGAGTTTGCCCTTGACTCATACTCGCAGCATGGTCGTCATGAGGTCGTAGGAGATCGTAGGAGATCGTAGGTAGGTCATAGCAGGCCGTGATGCAAGTCGTAGATACTCGTGGCATCAAGTAGGTCGAGCTATTTTTTCTAGCATGATGACAAATGTCCACGAGTACAAAAAGTCGTGAATTAGGTCATGAAAGTGGGAAAGACCCTTTAGATTTAGCTCTAAGGGCTAACGGAATCAAGCGATATGGTGAAAAAGTGGGAACTGGGTGCTGATTTTATTTTGGAGTCATGTGAGTGACTACGTGAAGAAGGCCGTCATCCCACTTGGCGCGTTATACGTTGACTCGCTTTGCGCAAACGAGCCGACTGGCGGCAGCATTCGCGCTGTCCAGCGGTAAGTTTAAACCAACAAGGTAAGTTTTTAAACTTACCTCTGGGATTGGTTTTTATTTTGCAGGAAACTCATTACAGAGTTTGCCTGCTGCATTGGGGCGAAGTCTGGGTAAATCACTATGGACCGCAGGAACCCCAGTCACGGATAGAGAATCCTGGTCATGACCACGGGGATACCCGGAAATGGACCGCGAGACCCGCTACGGAGACCGCGGTAGTGCGTGTAGTGGGTGCCGGTTGAAATTTGCCTCTCGAATCGCGGGCAGTGGAGCCAGCAGCGTTGGACTGATGCCGACAGCACCAAGACAGCGGTTGGAGGTTAGTCACAAAAATTGTATCTTCCTCTCTGCGGAGGGGAGTGCAGGGAAGAGCTCATTCATTAAAACAAAATGGGCCAGTAGTACCTAGGCAAATCCAATTGGAGGGATAGCCACTATTTGATCTCTCGCTCTAAGGAAGGGAGCGCATGGAGAAAGCCCACAAACAAGTCGAGCCAAGAGGATTCCGGATGGAGATGATTACCTCCTACATGGGTAACGTGTTTAAACGTTCAAACCCACATGGAGCACCTGGTGGAAAGGTGCTCCACAATGATATACGCCAAAGGAGGGAGTTACCAGCTCGGGTATTATGGACAACCCGCAGGCAGCGGCACCTGTTTTAGGGCTGCATAAGTGTGTCCTGCTCTGAGGAGAGGAGCATCCAAGGTCAGTTTCAGTCTGACCCAAAGCAAGAACCTGATATAGGTCCGCTGGAGGGGCCATGTCAGCGCAGGTTTCCTCAGGGGCCTGCGGCAGCACTTGTTTTCAGGGCTACCTACAAATCTCACTCTCTGTGGAGGGGAGTCCGAGTGATCTGCAGTTAACTGATCTCAAATTTGAAGTATGAACATACTGAAGCACATGCATATGGCCTCAAGAGTAGTCGCAAACCAAGCGTTTGCTGCCAAAAGAGTTGGTCTCGAGCCGTTGGCAGAATACCTGGAAGAGGCCAGAGTTCTCACGCTATAAGTGCCGTCAAGGGAACAGCGCTATCAGGGTAACATTGGAGAAACCAGCCACCGAATCCTCTCTTCAGGTAAGACCAGAAGAAGGAAGCAAAAGCTGTCGGACTAATCAAGGTACCAACGACAAGCAAAGCTGCATCAGTAGGCGACAACACACCCCACACCTCCATAGTGGGTAAGCGGTTCACTGAAGCCAGTGGTAGCTTGAAAGCTCGGCACGGAAATATGATCAGAGTCGTCTTTCAAGGCAGACTCAGAGTTATGGCCAGAATTGTCTTACAAGGCAGGCTCAGTATGATGAGGTTTCAAACTAAGACCCAAGCAGGGGTCAGGAGAAACATGGAATCCACACTCCCTACCAGTCCTACTCCCAATCAAGGAGAGAAAAGGAACCCGCATCAGGGGCCTTTGGGCTTACCACAAGACCACCAGTAGCCATGGAGGTAGATGGGTCTGGGTTTACCGAAACAAGGGATCGTGGACCAGTTACATGTTGGTAATTTTACTCTTGTGTTTTTATGTTCAAAATCACAATGTAAAACAACATGAGTTTCAGATCTGATTTAAAAAAACAGATAATAACATGTGATTACTTTTACTGCGCAACATACATAGGTTCCAAGCAGACTTGGAATTGGGATCGGAGTTGCCTTTGAGGCAGGCCCAGTATTTAGCAATGTTACAAAATTTTGAGATTTAAAAAATCACGTCTGCAATTTATCCCATCAGATAAAGCATAACAATAAGTTTAATTTGACACCTAATTCACTTTCGTATCTCAAGTAATAAAAAAGTTATGGCCATTTTCATACTCGGAAATTAGCATCTTGTTCCCTATTGATTTTCTATGGACATAACAAAAAAGCTGTGATCGTGGACAGTCAAAAGCCCATAACCTTCTTAAAAATTAAGAGAACTGAATGAAAATTTCAGTTATCATAGATTGAAGCATTCTGAAACAAATATATAATAATCTTACTTGGATGACCAGAAATTAAAGCATATAATTAGTTAGTTACTCAATTGTAGCTAATTTCAAACTTCAATTACTAGATCTAAACATCTATCCATTTCTTAATAAATGATTAACATTTTTAAATAGCCCAAGTGTCCAAATAATATTCACAAATAATTCACAATAAAACATGATTTTTAAATCTCATTTACATCAATTTATAGGCCAAATGGAAGGAATTTAGTGTTCAATTGCTGTAAATTAAAGTCCATTTAAATCTGCTTTCTAGTGGGTTCCTGTGAACGCGCTGGTTTAGAACATTCACATTGCGCTGGATTTGTGCCCTCAAGTGCCCAGAAAAATACTGCGGGATATAAACAGCCCAAAATGAGCTACTCGCTATAGAAAACTTTATATACAGGATTATATAACAAGCCCCATTTAATGTAAAAATAAGGTACATACCTTTAATTGTTTGCTTTATAAAACCCTGGGGCTGCGAGAGGTTGCGAGTTTAGAGAGTGATTTTTAAACTACTATAACTATTATACAAGGCCATAAAAACTAATAATACCTTTTGCGACGGGGTCTTTCAGCGATTTTCCGTTAATGATTTACTAGGCTGAACATTTTCGATTGCAACAGCCTAGTAAAAATCGCGTTTTAAATCCGCCCCCTCTAAACAGCGCCAAAATCGCGCACACGGGGTAGGGCAGATGCTCAGCCACGATTCAGGTAGGTTTTGTAACATACCTACAATATTATGGGCAGGACAGGTGACAGATGGAGGATGTCACTTCATCCAGGTTTAAATCATATGTGCAGTACAGACTATCAGAATAGTAAATTCTGTTACGGTCTAACAACTGTTTTATAGGAGCTATTGGCAAGCATCTAAAATGCATGCTATGAAGTTCCCATTTACTGGAATCGCCAGAGATATTGAAATTTACCTGGATGGGGCTATAATAACAGTTAAAGCGTTGAAAAATAGGCTAACTACAGTTCCCAGGTTTATTTACCAAATTTCCAAATGGAGCTTGGGCTGCCCAGAGCTCAAGAACATTAATTATCATTTATCTGGAATGATGTTAAACGCTGGGTTTTGCTAAAAATTAACTGTTATAGGCCCAAATTATATTTGAAGAATCAGGGTCCCACCCATACAGTTAAATTTAAGTTGATACCAATCAGAACTACTGATTATTGGGATTAACATTTAACTGTCAACTAACAAGGGATTCAGCCCTGGAGCAAGAGATGCAATTAACAGAAGTCGGCAACAACCTCGTTGGTTATTAAGCAGGTTTCTATTCATCAAGATGTAGTTGACAATATAGCAGCTGTGTATCAGCGGTACAAATTGGGGTTTGCATTACCTGAAGTTAAAACATGCAAATAATTAACCTCTCTAGTACCATATAGGTCATTGCAAATAAACCTATGCTATTCTCAGCTGAAACTACCAAAATCACGATGGTGGCAGTATTCAGCATTGCTCCAGTATTTTTGGTCGGGTATACTTAGTATTACAATTGATACTAGTGCTCAAAGATGAGAAGTATGGTATGCCATCTCCAGTTACGGAGGCGGATGCGGGTTGCATAAGTTACCAATTTTCAGTAATTGGCATCAACTACCTATAACTTGGTGCATTCTATACGTTAAAGGTTATTGTAAGAATGTGCACAATCTGCATGCTCAACTCCAAGTCGATACACTATGGGGGTGGTATATGTTAGCCACATGGGTGCTATGAAGTTTAAATATCCTGTGATATTTACCTAATCTTTTGAAACTACTATCTCATGTGAAATCTATGAACCCAGGATGGATGTTGGACTACAAAGTATTTAATGTCATTTTGGCTCGATGGAACATCGAATATCGATATATTTATATACAGGCTTATTTACCAGCTGCAAAACATGTGGCATACAGTGGCAAAAGATACATTATCGCCACTTGGTGGAGGAATTATTGCATGTGTGTTTCTCCATTCTGCCTCATCAGTGGGGTTTTGCAATTTATCCAGCAAGACACCGCTTCAGGCCTCAATCTGCCTGCCTGACATATGCAGCCATGGTTCCCACTAATATAGGGAATTATACAGAACCTATATGGTTATTCAAAGCATAAAACTTGCTGGTACAGCCTGTGACTCGGGAGACCAGCGTCTGCATGATACATCAAGTCATTGACTTGAAGACTCCGAGACGATTTCCTGCATCGCAGGTTGTCAGACAAATTTGTGGAGTGCTCACTGCAGAATGCAGGATGGCACCAAAAAGAGGCAGGACATCTCCACTTCAGCAGATGGGAAACGGTTTCAGCTGAATACACATGTTACATGCTATACAGCACGAATAACTGATGTCCTATAGTTCATTTCTTATGAGTCTTTGACAATACTCAGTTACAGTGGCATTAAACTGTGCAAACGTGCTTCTCATCATATTTACTGCAGCAAGTGGAACCCACTCTGTCGGGCCTCACCCTCTGATATCCAGAATTATATAGGATATCTTAACACAAGTTCTCCCAGGCCCAGTAACTTGGGAGTATGGGACATGATGTAATGTTAACATTACTTCAGAAGGGGGCTCCAGCTACATCCTTATCTCAAGCCGGCTCTCAAAAAGTAATAATCCTCATGGCACTGGCCTCAGTGCAACGGGTCCAGTCATGACATAAATTACGACTGGACAGGGTGGTTACATATGTTAATAACATAATATATTATGTTTTGATTTAATAAACCAGAGCTAACCAGGTGTGAGGTACATACAGTTTCATGGCATACCATATAACCATATAACCATATAACCATATAACAATTACAGCACGGAAACAGGCCATCTCGGCCCTACAAGTCCGTGCCGAACAAATTTTTTTTCCCCTTAGTCCCACCTGCCTGCACTCATACCATAACCCTCCATTCCCTTCTCATCCATATGCCTATCCAATTTATTTTTAAATGATACCAATGAACCTGCCTCCACCACTTCCACTGGAAGCTCATTCCACACCGCTACCACTCTCTGAGTAAAGAAGTTCCCCCTCATATTAGCCCTAAACTTCTGTCCCTTAATTCTGAAGTCATGTCCTCTTGTTTGAATCTTCCCTATTTTCAAAGGGAAAAGCTTGTCCACATCAACTCTGCCTATCCCTCTCATCATTTTAAAGACCTCTATCAGGTCCCCCCTTAACCTTCTGCGCTCCAGAGAATAAAGACCTAACTTATTCAACCTATCTCTGTAACTTAGTTATACCCGATGGACCTTCAGGAATGTGTGGTCACACATTCACAACAATACGTCTAGATCACTTAGATCTAGAACTCAAAACAATGTTTTGTGGAAGAAATCTATATATATATCAATTTCATAACAAGTTTAGTTGTACCATCTTCAGGTGGTAAAACGTGAGTTTGGTGAATGCAGGAGTCAATACTAATATTTTAACACGCACTCCACCAGGGCTGCTACCACATCAGCTCATAGGATTATGTACGTTTGCTTTGGACCACATCCTAGCAGCTGCAGGATGGTCAAACAAACATACTTTACCAACTTTAATACAACCCGTTGCCAAATCGGGGGTATTTGCCAACTCCATTTTTGACTGTTAATAGTTTCCTCTGGATGAAAGGGGCCACTATTATTTTCATTGGATGATCAAGCATCAGCATAACTAACCAAGTCATGTCTGAATGCATGAATCTTTTTTCACTCATCCATGGTCACTTCAAGCAGTGTGTTACGCATGGATTCGGTTCCGGCGTGAAATCACAGAGCTTTGAAATCTTCACCAAGTCACTCACGTGACTCCGAAATAAAATAGTAAGATTAAACGAGAACTTACCAGTTTGAAGTTTGATCTTAATTTTATGAGGAGTTACGATGAGCGATTACGTGCCCACCACTCCCACCATCATATTATCAAGGTCATATGGTAATTCCAGTTCTCAAAATCTTACTATGTACATGGTCAACTACTTGTTTCTGTGATTCCACACCGCTGCTTTGAAGTATGACGTGCCAAGTGGGATGATGGCCTTTTTCACGTAATCGCTCATCATAACTCCTCATAAAATCAAGATCAAACTTCAAACTGGTAAGCTCGTTTAATCTTGCTATTTTGGATGATCACCATGATCATGTTGAATGGCGGTGCTGGCTCGAAGGGCTCAATGGCCTACTCCTGCACCTATTTCTATGTTTCTGTGATGCGCTTGGTGAATTTTGGATGTTTAAGGAAAAAGAGATCTGGATTAAAAGCAGGAAAGTATCACAATTAAGTACCTCTCTCCATGGCCACTGCCTGAATAACTCTCGGGTTTCGACAAGGATGAGATTAATACTTATAATTTGACACTTAGTAGTCTTTCGGTAGGAGCTCAAGGAATGGTCATAGGTTATATGATAGAAAAGACAGAAAAAACTGGCAATGCAAAGTAGGTCCTTTTGTTTTTATTTAGGATTTACAAGTCTATGGCAACCCAGAGTAATCTTTTAGAGTCATAGAGCCATACATTGTGGAAACAGGCCCTTCGTCCCAACTTGCCCACACCGGCCAACATGTCCCATCTACACTCGTCCAACCTACCTGCATTTGGCTCAAATCCCTCTAAACCTGTCCTGTCCATGTACCTGATTAAATGTTTCTGAAACGTTGCGTTAATATTGCCTCAACTACCTCTTGTGGCAGCTCGTTCCATATACCCATCACCCTTTCTGTGAAAAAGCTACCTCTCAGATTCATGTTAAAACTTCTCACTCTCAACTTAAACCTATGTCCTCTGGTTCTCAATTCCCCTAATCTGGGCAAGAGACACTGTGCGTTTTCCCGATCTATTCCTTTCTTGATTTTATATACCTCTATAAGGTCACCCCTCATCCTCTTGTGGTTTAAACAAAAGAGTTCTAGCCTGCTCAACCTCTCCCCATAGCTGAGGCTCTAGAATCCTGGCCATTCCCCCACTGTAATCTATTCTCTCTCAACTCTTTCCAGAAAAGGAAACCAAAGTTCTGGTGTAACTCAGCAGGTCAGGCAGCATAATTGGAGAACATAGATAGGTGACATTTCGGGTCGGGACCCTTCATCCACAACTTGGATGCCGAAGGGTCCCAACCCAAAACATCACCTTCCACGTGAGATGAAGGGTCATGATCAGAAGCATCACCTAGTCATGGTCTCCAGATATACTGTCCGACCAGCTGAGTTTCTTCAGCACTTTGTGCCCTTTTGTGCCAACCAGCATCTGCAGTTCTTTGTTTCTACATTACTTTTGTTTGCTGCATTACTGAACTCTCCGTATTTTGGTCTGTGAATACGGTGGTAGCATAATAGTTAAGTTAAGGGGGGCAGTGTTAGCTGTGAGGAGGATGCTAGGAGACTGCAAGGTGACTTGGATAGGCTGGGTGAGTGGGAAAATGTTTGGCAGATGCAGTATAATGTGGATAAATGTGAGGTTATCCATTTTGGTGGCAAAAACGGGAAAGCAGACTATTATCTAAATGGTGGTCGATTGGGAAAGGGGGAGATGCAGCGAGACCTGGGTGTCATGGTACACCAGTCATTGAAGGTAGGCATGCAGGTGCAGCAGGCAGTAAAGAAAGCGAATGGTATGTTAGCTTTCATTGCAAAAGGATTTGAGTATAGGAGCAGGGAGGTTCTACTGCAGTTGTACAAGGTCTTGGTGAGACCACACCTGGAGTATTGCGTACAGTTTTGGTCTCCAAATCTGAGGAAGGACATTATTGCCATAGAGGGAGTGCAGAGAAGGTTCACCAGACTGATTCCTGGGATGTCAGGACTGTCTTATGAAGAAAGACTGGATAGACTTGGTTTATACTCTCTAGAATTTAGGAGATTGAGAGGGGATCTTATAGAAACTTACAAAATTCTTAAGGGATTGGACAGGCTAGATGCAGGAAGATTGTTCCCGATGTTGGGGAAGTCTAGGACAACGGGTCACAGCTTAAGGATAAGGGGGAAATGCTTTAAAACCGAGATGAGAAGAACTTTTTTCACACAGAGAGTGGTGAATCTCTGGAACTCTCTGCCACAGAGGGTAGTTGAGGCCAGTTCATTGGCTATATTTAAGAGGGAGTTAGATGTGGCCCTTGTGGCTAAGGGGATCAGGGGGTATGGAGAGAAGGCAGGAACGGGATACTGAGTTGGATGATCAGCCATGATCATATTGAATGGCGGTGCAGGCTCAAAGGGCCGAATGGCCTACTCCTGCACCTAATTTCTATGTTTCTATGTTTCTATTATTGCCATAGAGGGAGTGCAGAGAAGGTTCACCAGACTGATTCCTGGGATGTCAGGACTGTCTTATGAAGAAAGACTGGATAGACTTGGTTTATACTCTCTAGAATTTATGAGATTGAGAGGGGATCTTATAGAAACTTACAAAATTCTTAAGGGATTGGACAGGCTAGATGCAGGAAGATTGCTCCCGATGTTGGGGAAGTCTAGGACAAGGGGTCACAGCTTAAGGATAAGGGGGAAATCCTTTAAAACCGAGATGAGAAGAACATTTTTCACACAGAGAGTAGTGAATCTCTGGAACTGTCTGCCACGGAGGGTAGTCGAGGCCAGTTCATTGGCTATATTTAAGAGGGAGTTAGATGTGGCCCTTGTGGCTAAGGGGATCAGAGAGTATGGAGAGCAGAGAGTAAGGCAGGTACGGGATACTGAGTTGGATGATCAGCCATGATCATATTGAATGGCGGTGCAGGCTCGAAGGGCCGAATGGCCTACTCCTGCACCTAATTTCTATGTTTCTATGTTTCTATGTTTCTATGTTACAGGATGATTAACTCGAAGGCTATTCATATTTCCGTGACACAAGTTCAAATCCCATCATGGTAACTGTGGGATTTAAATTCAGTTACTAATTTGAAAATGTAAAAATAGCTATGAGTAATTATGGCTCTCAAATATACAAGATTGAAGTAAAAACACCTCATCACACTCATTTCACCCCTGACATTGGGAAGTAGGTATAGGAGTCTGAAAACTGTGACCTCCAGGTTCAGGAACTGCTTCTTCCCAACAATAATCAAACTCTATGAACACCATCTGAATTCCAAGCTACCAGCTGCTTGGGTTGCACTAGGGACTTTATACTATAGAGTAATAGTCTTACAGCGTGGAAACAAGCCCTATGGCCCAACATCCTCACACTGGCCAACAAGTCCCATCTACACTAAAGATAGACACAAAAAACTGGAGTAAATTAACAGGTCAGACAGTACCTCTGGAGAAAAGGGATAGGTGACTTTTCCGCTCAAGACTATCAGACTCTATCTTCAAATAACCCTTGCATCCTCCCTCTCTCTTCATCCCTCCTTCATCCTAAATTGTCCCAGCTTAAAAGTAGGTATGTTACAAAACCTACCTGAATCGTCGTTGAGAATCTGTCCCAGCCCCGTGTGTGTGATTTTGGCGCTCTTTAGAGGGGGCGGGTTTAAAACGCGATTTTTACTAGGCTGTTGCAATCGAAAATGTTCAGCCTAGTAAATCATTAACGGAAAATCGCTGAAAGACCCCGTCGCAAAAGGTATTATTAGTTTTTATGGCCTTGTATAATAGTTATAGTAGTTTAAAAATCACTCTCTAAACCCGCGACCTCTCGCAGCCCCAGGGTTTTATAAAGCAAACAATTAAAGGTATGTACCTTATTTTTACATTAAAAGGGGCTTCTTAAGAACCCAGTAAATAAAGTTTTCTATAGCGAGTAGCTCATTTTGGGCTCTTTATATCCCGCAGTATTTTTCTGGGCATTTGAGGGCACAAATCCAGCGCAATGTGAACGTTCTAAACCAGCGCGTTCACAGGATCCCACTAGAAAGCCGATTTAAAATGGACTTTAATTTACAGCAATTGAACACTAAATTCCTTCCATTTGGCCTATAAATTGATTTAAATGAGATTTAAAAATCATGTTTTATTGCGAATTATTTGTGAATATTATTTGGACACTTCGGCTATTTAAAAATGTTAATCATTTATTAAGAAATGGATAGATGTTTAGATCTAGTAATTGAAGTTTGAAATTAGCTACAATTGGGTAACTAACTAATTATATGCTTTAATTTCAGGTCATCCAAGTAAGATTATTTTATATTTGTTTCAGAATGGTTCAATCTATGATAACTGAAAATTTCATTCAGCTCTCTTAATTTTTAAGAAGGTTATGGGCTTTTGACTGTCCATGATCACAGCTTTTTTGTTATGTCCATAGAAAATCAATAGGGAACAAGATGCTAATTTCCGAGTATGAAAATGGCCAAAACTTTTTTATTACTTGAGATATGAAAGTGAATTAGGTGTCAAATTAAACTTATTGTTATGCTTTATCTGATGGGATAAATTGTAGACTTGATTTTTTAAATCTCAAAATTTTGTAACATTGCTATTAAAAGGCGTCTTGTTGAGTCTCGTTGTCTGTAACTCGTTCTCATCCAACATATATCTTTAGATTAGATTAGATTAGATTAGATTAGATTCCTTTATTGTCATTCAGACCTTTCGGTCTGAACGGAATTTTGTAATTTCGCTGCCTGCAGTCATACATATAATAATAAATAACAAAACACACAATAAACACAAATTAACATCCACCACAGTGAGTTCACCAGGCACCTCCACACTGTGATGGAGGCAAAAGTCTTAAAGTCTTTGTCTCTTCCCTCCTTGTTCTCCCTCTGTGTTGAGGCGATCCAGGCCTCCGATGTTGTGACCCCGCTAACACCGGCCTGATTCCTTTATCATCGTTACTTTTTTGCAAACCTTTCATTCATTTGTCCTATATTTCAAGTCAAGTCAACTTTATTTGTCACATACACATACAAGATGTGCAGTGAAATTAAAGTGGCGATGCCTGCAGGATTGTGCAAAACAACAGAACATATGGACAACAGAACAACGGAACAGATCAGAACCAGAATTTACATTTTTTTTTAAAGTCACGACTATATTAGTCCCTGGTGAGATTAGAGTTTACAGTCCTGATGGCCTGTGGGAAGAAACTCCGTCTCATCCTCCCTGTTTTCACAGCGTGACAGGGGAGGCGCTTGCCTGAACGTGCCAGCTGGAACAGCCCGTTGCTGGGGTGGTAGGGGTCCTTCATTATCATGCTGGCTCTGGATCTGCACCTCCTGGTGTATAGATCCTGCTGGGGGGGTGAGTGTGGTTCGTCCGAACGCACTACTCTCTGCAGAACCTTCCTGGCCTGGGCAGAGCTGTTTCCAAACCAGATCAAGATGTTACCAGACAGGATGCTTTCTACAGCACCAGAGTAGAAGGATTGAGTTATATTCCACTACATCACCGTCCATATCTCTCGTTTCCCTTTCCCCTGACTCTCAGTTCCTGCTCTCTATCTACACTAGTCCCACCTGCCTGAATTGCCCTTATTCCTCTAAACCTGTCCAATCCATGTGCCTGTCTGAATGTTTCTTATACGTTGCGATAGTACTTGCCTCAATTACCTCCTCCGGCAGTGCATTCCGTACACCCACCATTATGTGTAAAAGTAATTCTCTAGATTCCTATTAAATCTTTCCCCCCTTAAACCTATTTTGTTTTGTATTTTGCACCATATGTTTTGTTTTTTTAATTTATTGAACTTTTGGTTATTATATAATTTATTAAGTACCATGCACACAAATGTGTTCTGCTGCGGCTGCAAATAAGAAATTCATTGTTCCATTTCGGTACATATGAGAAATATAAAATACTCTTGACTTTCTTAACTAGTTCACAGACTGTCATGAAGGAAAAAACATGTCCTTGCCTCGACAGGCTTTCATTTGACCATCTATATCTCTTAACTACACTCTGACATCGGCTTAATCAGTTGCCACATGAAATTAGAGGTGGGCAAAATGGTCAGAGATGCCCAGATGCTGAAAATGTAATGCATGGACTGGATACTGGGCAGCACCCAATATGAACCTTAAGATGTTAATGATCAGGTTTAAAGAGTCAATATAAAAACTCTAGGCAAATTAATAAGTAGGACACAAAAAACTGGAGTAACTCAGCGGGTCAACCAGCGATTTGAATATTCAAGTAACCCTTGCCTGAATTGCCCTTATTCCTCGAAACCTGTCCAATCCATGTACCCTGTCCCTCCCTCCCCCACCCTAGATGTCGTGCTAGTTTCACTGTTGTCCTGCTTAGTTTCACTGATTGTTTCACACATTGTTGGCTGCTGACTCGTTATCACCATCTCCGCAGCCAACAATGGATCATTGTGGGCTCCTCCTTTCCTTGATCATCGTTGCTGGCTATGGTTTGTCCTTATGAATACCTTTCATTCCTTTGTAGACAAAAATGCTGGAGGAGTTCAGCGGGTGAGGTAGCATCTATGGAGCGAAGAGGTGGGTGACGTTTCGGGTCAAGACCCTTCTTCAGACTGATGTGGGGGTGGGGGGGGGGGCGGGAAGAAAAAAGGAAGAGGCAGGGGCAGTGGGCTGTGGGATAGCTGGGAAGGGGAGGGGGAAGGAGGGAGAAAGCAAGAACTACCTGAAATTGGAGAAGTTAATGTTCATACCGCTGGGGCGTAAACTACCCAGCGAAATATGAGGTGCTCCTCCTCCAATTTCCTGTGGAACTCACTCCAGCCATGGAGGAGGCCCAGGACAGAAAGGTCGGATTCGGAATGGGAGGGGGAGTTGAAGGGCTGAGCCACTGGGAGATCAGGCTGGTTAATGCGAACTGAGCGGAGATGTTGGGCGAAGCGATCGCCAAGCCTACGCTCGGTCTCACCGATGTAGAGCAGTTGACACCTAGAACAGCGGATGCAATAGATGAGATTGGAGGAGGTGCAGTTGAACCTCTGCCGCACCTGGAAAGACTGCTTGGGTCCTTGGATGGAGTCAAGGGGGGGAGGTAAAGCGACAAGCGTAGCATTTCCTGCGGTTGCAAGGGAAAGTACCAGGGGAGGGGGTGGTTTGGGTGGGAAGGGACGAATTGACCAGGGAGTTATGGAGGGAACGGTCTCTGCGGAAAACAAAATGGGAGGAGATGGGAAGATGTGGCCAGTGGTGGGATCCAGTTGGAGGTGGCGAATATGTCGGAGGAATATCTGTTGTATGTGACGGCTGGTAGGGTGGAAGGTGAGGACAAGGGGGACTGTACTTGTTACGAGTGGGGGGATGGGGAGTGAGAGCAGAGCTACAGGATATAGAGGAGACCCTGGTGAGAGCCTCATCTATAGTCGAAGAGGGGAATCCCGTTACCTAAAGAATGAGGACATCTCTGATGCCCTGGTTTGGAACACCTCATCCTGAGTGCAGATGCGGCGTAGACGGAGGAATTTGGAGTAGGAGATAGCGTCCTTACAGGAAGCATGGTGGGAAGAAGTGTAGTCCAGATAGCCATGGGAATCAGTGGGTTTGTAGTAGATGTCGGACTGTAGTCTGTGACCTGCGATGGAGATAGTGTGGTCTAGAAATGGTAGGGAAATGTCAGAAATGGTCCAGGTGAATTTGAGTGCTGGATGAAGTTAGTGGTGAAATGGATGAAGTCAGTGAGTTCTGCATGGGTGCAGGAGATAGCACCAATGCAGTCGTCAATGTAGAGGTAGAGGTAGAGTTCGGGGATAGGATCACGGTCCGCCTCTTCCAAAGAGGCAAGCATAGCTAGGCCTTGGATTTGGAGGAAATGGGAGTCAAAGGAAATGATGTTGAGGGTAAGGACCAGCTCCGCTAGGCGGAGGAGAGTATTGGTAGAATACTCCTTCCTTTCATTCCTTTGTTCTCTGTGCCTTTTTTTGTCCCTCATTTCATTCTCCCCTGACTCTCAGTCTGAATAAGGGTCTTGACTGGAAACGTCGCCTATTCCATTCCTCCAGAGGTGCTGCTTGACCCGCTGAGTTACTCCATCACTTTGTGTCTATCTTCGGTGTAAACCAGCATCTGCAGTTCCTTCCTACACAAAGCAATAAGTAATGTGTGACTAGAAATAAGAGTTGTCTTTGAATGTAAGAACAGCGGAGAAATGCTTGATAGGTTGCTGGTCTCAAATTGATTGATTAATAAGAAGCAAATGAGCCAAAGTGATGAAAATTCTTTGCGATTTAACCTTTCCATTAAACTGTACCAGCAAAACCTAAAATAATTTGAAAGATAACTTTCTCCTTTCAAAAAGACAGCTTAATGATTTGCGATCAAGCTACACACATTTGAAATGTTTTGCTGGAAAAAATAGAATTTGTGAAGCATTTCTATGCTGGCACATTCTTGAGGTGTCTTATACTTCAGTATCGGGTCATACCTCAAGCTCAACCTGTCAATGTTGACCAAGATCCCCCATCTATGCGTGTCACATTAGCCTGTGCTTGGCCGTATCCCTCCAAAGTAGGCATGCAGGTACAGCAGGCAGTAAAGAAAGCGAATGGCATCTTGGCCTTCATAGCGAGCGGATTTGAGTATAGGAGCAAGGAGCAAAATTATGTCCAATGCCCTAGTCATAGAAACATAGAAACATAGAAAATAGGTGCAGGAGTAGGCCATTCGGCCCTTCGAACCTGCACCGCCATTCAATATGATCATGGCTGATCATCCAACTCAGTATCCTGTACCTGCCTTCTCTCCATACCCCCTGATCCCTTTAGCCACAAGGGCCACATCTAACTCCCTCGGAAATATAGCCCATGAACTGGCCTCAACTACCTTCTGTGGCAGAGAATTCCAGAGATTCACCACTCTCAGTGTGAAAAATGTTTTTCTCATCTCAGTCCTAAAAGATTTCCTCCTTATCCTTAAACTGTGACGCCTTGTTCTGGACTTCCCCAACATCGGGAACAATCTTCCTGCATCTAGCCTGTCCAACCCCTTAAGAATTTTGTAAGTTTCAATAAGATCCCCCCTCAATCTTCTAAATTCTAGTGAGTACAAGCCGAGTCTATCCAGTCTTTCTTCATATGAAAGTCCTGACATCCGAGGAATCAGTCTGGTGAACCTTCTCTGTACTACGGCAAGAATGTCTTTCCTCAGATTAGGAGACCAAAACTGTACGCAGTACTCCAGGTGTTGTCTCACCAAGACCCCATACAACTGCAGTAGAACCTCCCTGCTCCTATACTCAAATCCATTTGCTATGAATGCTAACATATCATTCACTTTCTTCACTGCCTGTTGCACCTGCATGCCTACTTTCAATGACTGGTGTACCATGACACCCAGGTCTCGTTGCATCTCCCCTTTTCCTAATCGGCCACCATTCGGCAATTCGGACTGTAAACGCCTATCTCACCAGGGACTAACTCTACTGTACGTTTTTCCTTCCATTATTTATTATGTAAAAGAATATGTGTGTTATGATTGTGTTTATAATTTGTTTGGTTGTTTTGTTGTTTGTCTTTTGCACAAAAGTCCGCGAGCATTGCCACTTTCATTTCACTGCACATCTCGTATGTGTATGTGACAAATAAACTTGACTGGACTGACTTGACTTGACTTCAGATAATAGTCTACTTTCCTGTTTTTGCCACCAAAGTGGATAACCTCACATTTATCCACATTATACTGCATCTGCCATGCATTTGCCCACTCACCCAGCCTATCCAAGTCATCAGCATAACATGTGTCAAGGAGTAACAAAAAAACTGGTGTAAACAAGATGCATTTGAGGCAAACCAACACCAGCACCTCGCTCATTGTCTACCGACCAGATTTGGATAACTTGTAATGGGCATCTCCACACAATCCTGCACATTAGCTCGGACGAGAGAACCAGTGCCCAAGTCAACTCTGAAAGTTTGGAGTGTAGTAGCTCTGGCACAATGGTGTTGAATGCAGAGCTAAAATCAACAAACAGGATCCTCGCATAGGTCCCCTGGCAGTCTAGGTGCTGTAGGGTGAAACATAGAAACATAGAAATTAGGTACAGGAGTAGGCCATTCGGCCCTTCGAGCCTGCACCACCATTCAATATGATCATGGCTGATCATCCAACTCAGTATCCCGTAACTGCCTTCTCTCCATACCCCCTGATCCCCTTAGCCACAAGGGCCACATCTAACTCCCTCTTAAATATAGCCAATGAACTGGCCTCAACTACCCTCTGTGGCAGAGAGTTCCAGAGATTCACCACTCTCTGTGTGAAAAAAAGTTTCTTCTCATCTCGGTTTTAAAGGATTTCCCCTTTATCCTTAAGCTGTGACCCCTTGTCCTGGACTTCCCTAACATCGGGAACAATCTTCCTGCATCTAGCCTGTCCAACCCCTTAAGAATTTTGTAAGTTTCTATAAGATCCCCTCTCAATCTTCTAAATTCTAGAGAGTATAAACCAAGTCTATCCAGTCTTTCTTCATAAGACAGTCCTGACATCCCAGGAATCAGTCTGGTGAACCGTCTCTGCACTCCCTCTATGGCAATAATGTCCTTCCTCAGATTTGGAGACCAAAACTGTACGCAATACTCCAGGTGTGGTCTCACCAAGACCCTGTACAACTGCAGTAGAACCTCTCTACTCCTATACTCAAATCCTTTTGAAATGAAAGCTAACATACCATTCGCTTTCTTTACTGCCTGCTGCACCTGCATGCCTACCTTCAATGACTGGTGTACCATGACACCCAGGTCTCGCTGCATCTCCCCCTTTCCCAATCGGCCACCATTTAGATAATAATGTGCAGGCCCAGGTTGACTGCATCATCCACAGATCTATTGGCCTGATATGCAAACTGCAGAGGGCCCAGCAGTGAGTTTGTGATATTTTTCACCGTGGCCAGCAAAAGCTTTTCAAGTGTCTTCATGACCACAGAGGTCAGTGCGACATGCCTGTAGTCATTAAGACAAGTAATCCTTGCCTTTTTGGGTAAAGAGATAATAGTGGAGACTTTGAAGCAGGCAGGGACAGTACATGTTTGTAGGGACTGGTTAAAAATGTCTGTATAGACCGGTGCCAGCTGTTTGGCACAGAGCTTAAGAGTAGAGGGGGAAACATTGTCAGGTCCTGGAGATTTCCGGCTCTTTTGTTCTCTGAAAAGCCTCTCCACCTCCTCTATTTTTATTGTTGATATTGGATGTGTTTTTAATTGCCATACTGTTTGTCCTAAAGCAGAACAATGAGATTCTTACCTGCAGCACCAATAGGTGACTCCTGTTGCCAGAGAATGTGGTCCTAGATAGAGTGAATGTGGAGAGAATGTTTACACTGGTGGGTGTCAAGGACCAGGGCCTCAGAATAAAATCGGCACGGTGGTGCAGCAATAAAGTTGGTGCCTTATAGCGAATGCAGCGCCGGAGACCCGGGTTCGATCCTGACTACAGGTGCTGTCTGTACGGAGTTCGTACGTTCTCCCCGTGACCTGCGTGGATTTTTTTGCGAAATCTTTGTGGAAATCGTTGCCACAGACGGCAGGTCAACAGAAATGTTGAAGATGGAGATTAACAGACTCTTGATTAGTAAGGTTGTCACGGGTTATAGGGCAAAGGCAGGAGAATGGGGTTGAGCGGGAAAAATAGATCAGCCACGATTGAATGGCGGAGTGAACTTGTTGGTCCAATTGACCTAAATCTGCTTTTAGAACTTATGGACATTTTGTTTTGCAATCAAAAAACACTCGTTGACAGTAGCAGATGTACCAGTAGAAAATGGACAAGGTTATATCTGGTTGGAAGTAATCCTTGTATTCTAATATAATTATGTTCCCATTAAAATTCCTGAAAATGACAGCCATATGGTTCACGTTTGTGATTGTATAATTATTATGTCCTTGTTATTTACACAAGACTGAATTTCTTATTGTTGGGTCGAGATATTTTCGTCCCAGATGTTATTACTCCATCTTTACAAATTCAGCAAACCTCTACAGGCTAATTATATTTTCTGCATTGCCAGGTGTGATTACCACTCTCATTATCTACATATACTTGAAATTAGGTATAGAGATTTGAAAGAGAAAATGTTGTAAGTAAATACGATACGATACGATAAAACTTTATTCATCCCCGGAGGGAAATTGATCTGCCTCAAGCAGTATAAGGAAAGAGAAAGTAAATGAGGTACATTGGATTTGCCAAAAGGCCACTTTCTGTCTTAGTCATAAAGTGATACAGCGTGGAAACAGGCCCTTCGGCCTAACTTGCCCACACTGGCCAACATGTCCCATCTACACTAGTCCCACCTGCCTGCTTTTGGACCATATCCCTCTAAACCTGTCCAATCCATGTACCTGTCTAAATCTTTCTTAAGTGCTGCGATAGTACCTGCCTCAATTACCTCCTCCGGCAACTCGTTCCATATACCCACCTGTGCCATTTGTGTGAAAATCTTACCCCCCAGGTTCATATTAAACCTTTCCCCCCTCAAACCTTTGCCCTCTGGTTCTCGATTACCCAACTCTAGGCAAGAGTCTCTACTGTGCCTACCCGATCTATTCCTCTCATGAATTTATACACCTCGATGAGATCAGTTTCAGTTTAGTTTATTGTCACGTGTACCGAGATATAGTGAATCACCCCTCATCCTCATGCTCTCCAAGGAATAGAGTCCTAGCCTGCTCAACCTCTCCCTATAGCTCAGGCCCTCGAGTCCTGGCAACATCCTTGTAAATCTTCCCTGCACCCATTCTAGCTTTACAATATTCTGTCCTGTAACATTTAACGGATAACAATTGTCCTCGTGTTTGTTTGTCATTTGCTGCAACAATATCAGATAATACAGAAATAGTTCTTGCTATTGAGGGAGTGCAGCGTAGGTTCACCAGGTTAATTTTTGGGATGGCGAGACTAACCTATGATGAAAGAATGGATCGACTAGGCTGATATTCACTGGAATTTATAAGGATGAGAGGGAATCCTCTAGAAACATATAGAATTCTTAAGCAATTGGATGGGCTAGATGCAGGAAGAATGTTCCCGATGTTGGGCGAGTCCAGAACCAGGGTTCACAGTTTTAGAATAAGGGGTGGGCCATTTAGGACTGTGATGAGGAAAAACCTTTTCACCCAGAGAGTTGTGAATCTGTGGAATTCTCTGCCACAGAAGGCTATGGAGACCAATTCACTGGATGTAATGAAGGGAGAGTTAGATATAGCTCTTAGGGCTAATGGAATCAAGGGATATGGGGAGAAAGCAGAAGCGGGGTAGTAATTTTGGATGATCAGCCATAATTATATTAAATGGCAGTACTGCCTCACAGGGCCGAATGGCACCTATTTTCCATGTTTCTAATGGAAGGATCATGCGGATTTGCGTACATGATGGAGAGCGAGGCCAACTGGTGCCATTTTTTTTCTCTTTTCCTTTTCCTTAGCCCCCTGTTCCATTTGACACACCATCCATCCTTCAGCTTCTGCATTTCATTCCTTATCTCCTTTCATTGAGTGAAACAGGCCCTTCGGCCCAACTTTCCCACACCAAACAACAAGTCCCATCAACACTAGTCCCACCTGCCTGCGTTTGGCCCATATCCCTCTAAACCTGTCCTATCCTACGACCTCGTGGCGACCATGCTGCGTATGAGTCAAGGGCAAACTCGGCAGAGGTCGCCAATTAGGTCGAGAAAATGGGACAGGCGCTTTAATTTAGTGTAGCATAGTTTTAGTTTAATCTCAATCCGAAATGTCACCCTTTCCTTCTCTCCAGAGATGGTGCTAGTCCCGCTGCGTTACTCCAGCATTTTGTGTTTCTCTTCAGTGTAAACCAGCATCTGCAGTTTCCATTTCCCAGTATTCACCAAATGCTGTGTTCCTTCCTACACATTTTGTCTGTTCCATTGTTAAATCTCCTCAAGGTATGCCTAATTAGAAGAAGTTCTCCTCCTCTCTTTGACGAGAGTTTTGCAACATCCTTCCTCGATGCTCCCTCTCTGTGTTTCCTCCTGCTCTCTGACTACATGCTCTTGGATCGCCATCCCCTTTGTCCCGTTTTCACACTTTACACTTGCTTATCTATGTATCTCCCTCTCCCATGACATCAGTCTAAATAAGGGTTTCGTCCCGAAACGTCACCCATTCCTTCTCTCCAGGGATGCTGCTTGTCCCACTGAGTTACTCTAGCATTTTGTGCCTATCTTAGTGTAGTTTAGTTTAGTTTAATCTACTGCTACCGGATAGGACCAGACCCTTCGGCCCACCGAATCCACGTCAACTTGCAAGGGCCAGTTTCAACGCTGCATGGTTCTATAATTCCATGACTCTGTGAGGTTTAGCTCCATAAGAATTTAATTTGTGGTTGGGCATATAGGTTAAGTTACAGGAACCCTAGGAATTTGCACATTCTCCCTGTAGCTGCATTGGTTCCTCTGGGTGCTCCTGTTTTTCTCCAAATTTCAAAGATGTGCAGGTTAGGTTTGTTGGTTAATTGGTCTTTGTAAAATTGCCCTTAGTGCATAGAGAGTTGATGAAAATGGGATAATATAGAATTAATGTGAATAGGTGATCAGTGGTCAATCTGGACTTGAAGGGCCAAAGGGCTGGTTTCCATGCTATATCTCTAAGCAAAACAAAACTAAATCTAAAAAGCAATGCGTTGGAGACAATTTTCAGATTGTATTTTAATTGTAATATCTCAACTGTGCTTAACATTTTAACATTAACAAACTATCTTTTTTTCTTTTCTTTTTCTTTTTTCTTTTTTGTATGGCTTTGTAAATATTTGGTTAGTGTTCAAATGTAAATAATTTGGTGTACATATAGTGGCTGGTGTACATATGGTGTACATATAGCTGCTGAATTTGTATAAGATAATTACAAGCAGTTGAATAAGGGGTGGGAATTAATAAGCTTTGGCTTCTTCCTGCTCCTTTTCGGACACATATGATTTCATTTATTTATAGATATTGTTTATAAATATTTTTGTTTTGTTTTTTGTAAGCTGTTTCACATTTGCTTTTTATTATTTTATTCTGTTTGAAATAAATAATAAAATAAATAAATAAATAAATAAACTGAACATTGTCTACTTTATATCCTTTCATTCCATTAAAAACTGAAATCATTTGATCTCTCCTTTGGATAGCTCCTGTAACCCTCTGGGCTGAGTAATTCCAAAGATTCACCATTCTGAGTTAAAAAATCATGGAGCCAACAACTCGGCTTTCTGTGCCACTGGGCGATCGTTTCGTCGAACACCTTCACTCAGTCCGTCTGGGCCGACCTGATCACCCAGTTGCTAAACACTTTAATTCCCCTTCCTATTCCCACACTGACCTTTCTGGCCTAGGCCTCCTCCACTGTCAGAGTGAGGCCCAATGCAAATTGTAGGAACAGCACCTCATATTTTGCTTAGGCGGCTTACAACTGAGTGATATGAATATTGATTTCTCTAACTTCAAGTAACCGTTGCATTTCCTATCCCTCCATTCTTCCCCCCACCTAAGTCACACCAGCTTCTTGTTCTCACCCAACAAACAACTAACAATGTCCTGTGTCCTTTATCTCTGTTATTTTTTTGCATATCTTTTATTCATTTGTGCTACATCTCTGTACATCACCATCTATATCTCCTGTTTCCCTTTCCCCCCACTCTCAGTCTGAAGAAGGGTCTCGACCCAAAACGTCACCCATTCCTTCTCTCCAGAGATGCTGCCTGTACTGCTGAGTTACTCCAGCATTTTGTGTTTACCTTCAGCTTTCTCTTATAGAATCAAGAGTTGAGTATGGCAGAAACACTGTTCATATCAAGAGAATGAGCTTTCAATTTCATTATAATGTACAATAGTTAATAAAATAAAATAACAACTAATAACAGCAGCAAAATGCCAAACTTCATCCAGATCATAGCAAAAATATATGGGACGATATTTTTAACTGCATGGCGCGATATTATTTTGAGTTATAATTTGGGGATGTAATGTGAGACACACACAAAGTGGAGAGTGGAGACGTAAATGGTTCCCAATCTGTAGGCAATGTCAGTAAAACAAGGGATGGATCATCCAGATTTCCCATAAAAGCGATGCTCTTCAAGAAATGAGGGCAAGTGAAGAATCCATTTTGTATTAAGTCCCCAAGGTTAAAAGCCTAAAAGTGTTCATATTGATAACAAGTAACCTGATCTCAAGGTTAAAAAAGACTTTCAGTACATCTTGAATTATGCTTTCTCAAAGCGTTGCTTAGAGAATCATTTATCTGGCTTATGAAAAGGTTCCTTTCACAACTAAGAAAATGGAGAGAATACAGTCAGAAGTCAGATATGCAATTTGCCGGCCTGGGATAAGAATGAAGTAGATCACGTGGCACGTCAGGTCTGCTGCATCTTTAATCGGGATCATGAGTAATTCTACCTCTGCGCTGGATTCAGGCACTAAGTTCATAAGTTCATAGGTTGTAGGAGCAGAATGAGGCCATTTGGCCCATCGTCTAAGGATTCCTCCATTCAGTAATGGCTGATCTATTTTTTCCTCTCAACCCTATTCTCCTGCCTACACATCATAACCCCATGACACCCTTACCAATCAAGGATCTATCAATCTCCACCATAAAAATGTCCATTGACTTGGCCTCCAAGCCTTCTGTGGCAATAAATTCCACAGATTCACCACCCCCTGACTAAAGAAATTCCTGCTTAACTCCTTTCTAAAGGTACATCCTTTTATTCTGAGCCTTGGGATGCACAGAGTCTCTTGTCCAGAGTAGGTGAATCGAGGACCAGAGGACTTTGGTTTAAGGTGAAGGGGAAAAGATGTAATAAGAATCTGAAGGGTAGCTTTTTCACACAAAGGGTGGTGAGGGTATGGAGCAAGCTGCCAGAGTAAGTACTTGAGGCAGAGACTATCCCAATGTTTAAGAACTAGTTAGACCAGGTCGACACAAAATGCTGGAGTAACTCAGCGGGACAGGCAGCATCTCTGGAGATTCTTTCTCTCCAGAGATGCTGCCTGTCCCGTTGAGATACTCCAGCACTTTGTGTCTATCTTCGATTTAAACCAGCATAGAAACATAGAAACATAGAAAATAGGTGCAGGAGTAGGCCATTCGGCCCTTCGGGCCTGCACCGCCATTCAATATGATCATGGCTGATCATCCAACTCAGTATCCCATCCCTGCCTTCTCTCCATACCCCCTGATCCCTTTAGCCACAAGAGCCACATCTAACTCCCTCTTAAATATAGCCAATGAACTGGCCTCAACTACCTTCTGTGGCAGAGAATTCCAGAGATTCATCACTCTCTGTGTGAAAAATGTTTTCCTCATCTCGGTCCTAAAAGATTTCCCCCTTATCCTTAAACTGTTAAACTGCATCTGCAGTTCCTTCCTACACAGTTAGACCAGGTACATATGTAGGACATGTTTGAAGGGATAGGACCAAACACGGGCAGGTGGGACCAGATGTAGCAGGGACATGTTGGTTGGTGTGGGCAAGTGTGGCCGAAGGGCCTGTTTCCACGATACATCACTCTATGACTATGTCTCTATAACCTCTAGTCCTAGACTCTCCCACTAGTGGAAACATCCTCTCCACGTTGTCTCTACCCAGGCCTATCATTATCCCCATATCCCTTGATTCCTTTAATGTTGATAAATCTTTCAATCTCTGTTCTGGATTAACTCAATAACTGAGCCCTACAGCAAACAGGGATAAATAATTCCAAAGGTTCAATTAAGATCATATGACCATAAGACATAGAAGCATAATTAGGCCATTCAGCCCATCGAGTCTTCTCCACCATGACCAATCACGTCTAATCTAACTTTTCCTCTCAAACCCATTCTCCTGCCTTCTCCCCGTAACCTTCGACGCCATTCCTAATCAAGAACCTATCTCTGCCTTAAAAATACCCAATGTACAGGCCTCCACAACCATCTACGGCAATGAATTCTACAGATTTACCACCCTCTGGCTAAAGAAATTCCTCCTCATCTCCATTTTGTAGGTATGTTCTTTTATTCTGAGGATAAACCCTCTCATGGTTCAATGGTCCTTTATTGTCACGTGTACCGAGGTACAGCGAAATTTGATTTGCCATACAGTCATACCACAAAAAAGCAACCCGATACAAAAACTACATAAAGATTAAACATAAGCAGCTACTACAGTGGCATGTGAGAATCCCTATGGCACACTGCATAAGTGGAGACCCACAGCCATCAGTTCAATGTCCGAGCCACACACATGCTCCTTCACCGTGATGTGACCAGAGTTGTACCGACCGCTGTCACTCTCTCTGCAGTCCATGCCCTCCCTAATAGTCAGAAAGCCGTCCACACTCGCACTAGAATCCAGGATGTCCCCATGATGCGACGTCCCCACTAACACCGAGATCACTGCACTCATGGCAATCCCTCCGAGTCCCCACCATCGCAGGCAGCACGTCCATCTTGTTTTTCAGCGTCCTCACATTCCCCACTGTGATGGAAGACAAATAACTTTTATCTTCTTCCTCGTTTACTCCCGCAGTTGGGGCAATCGAAACATCCGCAGTCGGGGCGATCGAAGCTCCCGCAACGGGGCGGTTGTAGCTCCCGCAATCGGGGCGGTCGAAGCTCCTGCAGTTGGACAAATAACAAACAAAGGGACCCCGCCAGCACCACAATGTTAGGCCGCAGTGCAGACGGAGATACGAATGGAAAAAGTTGCATCTCCATTGGGGAAGAGATAAAAAATAGTTTCCCCCAAACCCCCCCCCCCACCCCCCAATAAGACAAAAACTAAAGATCCACTAATAAGACAAAAACTAAAGATCCATTTCATACAGTTAAATAAAACTGCATAAAATTGTAAAACAACAAACGGACGAGACAGGCTGGTGGCGAGGCTGCCACTTACGGTGCCACCCCATGGTCCAAGCTCTAGACTCTGGTTCCAGACTCTCCCATTACTGGAAACATCCTTTCCACGTCCACTCTAGCTAGATCTTTCATTATCTGTGGTGTTTCAATGAGAATCCCCCTCATCCTTCTAAACTCCAATGAGTACAGACCCACAGCCTCCTCTGGCAGAAGAAATTACTCTTCCTCTCAGATATAAAATATCGCTAATTCTAATTTCACTAACCTGCAAATGCTCACCGTTGCTCTGAATGTCAAAATTAAACTTCAGATGCAGGAAACACTGAATGACAATAGAAAATGCTGGAAACAGGTAGCGGAATGGGAAACATAGTCAATGTATAGGATCAAAAGATGGCGTGGCACAGAGGTGCATCTGATACATCATGTTGTTCGCATTCCCAACTGCAGTAAAAAAGCTGATGGCATGTTGGCCTTCATAACAAGAGGAGTTGAGTATAGGAGCAAAGAGGTCCTTCTGCAGTTGTACAGGGCCCTGGTGCAGTTTTGGTCTCCCAATTCGAGGAAGGACATTCTTGCTATTGAGGGAGTGCAGCGTAGGTTCACGAGGTTAATTCCCGGGATGGCGGGACTATCATATGTTGAAAGAATGGAATGACTGGGCTTGTATACACTGGAATTTAGAAGGATGAGAGGGTATCTTACTGAAACATATAAGATTATTAAGGGATTGGACACGCTAGAGGCAAGTAACATGTTCCCGATGTTGGGAGTGTCCAGAACCTGGGGCCACAGTTTAAGAATAAGGGATAGCCCATTTAGAACGGAGATGAGGAATAACTCAAAAGGCAGTGGAGACCAATTCTCTGGATGCTTTCAAGATAGAGTTAGATAGGGCTCTTAAAGATAGCAGAGTCAGGGATATGGGGAGGAGGCAGGAACGGGGTACTGATTGTGGATGATCAGCCATGATCTCAGTGAATGGCGGTGCTGGCTCGAAGGGCCGAAAGGCCTACTCCTGCATGTATTGTTTATTGTCCATTGTCTACTGTCAGGTTCCCAAAACAAAGACTCTCTTCTGAACTTCTGAACTTTCACAGCAGGAGATTTACCAGACGGTGAAAGGAAAAGATCAAAAAGGAGAAAGAGCAATCGTAATGAAATGACACATCGGATGTCACGTCCATTCATCACGGTTGCACAGAAGCCCAACAGAAACTCTAAAACACCCAGCGGGACAGGCAGCATCTCTGGAGAGAAGGTTTCAGGTTGAAACCCTTCTTCAGCCTCGACCCAAAACGTCACCAATTCCTTATCTCCAGAGATGCTGCCTGATCCGTTGAATGGCTCCAGCATTTTAGATTAGTTTAGTATAGAGATACAGCACGGAAACAGGCCTTTCGGCCCACCAAGTCCGCACATACCAGAGATCCCTGCGCATCAACACTATCCTAACACTAGGGACAATTTTACATTGATACCAAGCCAATTAACCTACAAACCCGTACGCGCTTGGAGTGTGGGAGGAAACCGAAGATCTAGCAGAAAATCCACGCAGTCACGGGTCAAGAACGTAAAACTCCGAACAGACAGCACCTGTAGTTAGGATCGTACCCGGGCCTCTGGCGTTGTAAGGCAGCAACTCTACCATTGCGCCCTTTTCGTGTCTACCAAAGACATCTTTACTGCTGTACTCAAGCCTTCTTGCTATAAAAGCAAATGCACCTTTCACTCTCCTATTTTTTTGTGTCTGAACATTACCATCATTGATTCATGCACGGTGACAACCTAATCAATCTCTTAACATTTAAAAAAATCCTACGGTTACCAAAGTGGATGACTTCAATTTTGTCCATGTTAAATTTTATATACCATGTTCTTCCCCATTATTTGAGCACTCTGTCTTTTCTGCGTTCTCTGTGCATCCTCTTCACAACTCACTATGTCATCCAACTTTGTTTCAATTCGTTTAGAATTTATTGTGTGCAGAGATACAGCGCAGAAACAGGCCCTTAGGCCCAATGAGTCCGTGCCGACCAGTGATCCCTGCACACTAACACTACCCTGCACATATTGGGAACAATTTACAATTTTACCAAGCCAGTTAGCCTACATACCTGTTTGTTTTTTGGGGTGTGGGAGCTCCTGGAGAAAATCCCCGCAGGAAGAACGTACAAATTCCGTACAGACAGCATCTGTAGTCAGGATCGAACCCGGGTCTTTGGAGCTGGTAGGCAGCAACTCTACCACTGCGCCACCATGCCGCTCATCTTTTCTGATTTTGATGTGCATCCTCTTCATAAACTCACTATGTGATCCAGATTTGTATGTATGCATGTTTGGATATATTACACTTGTTACCCACATCATTGAAACAGAATATGAACTTCTGGACTGATCCATGCTGCATGCCATTAATCACACCCTCTTGACATGAACATTTCTACCTGCTACATTCTGATCATTATCCAATCCGTAGCTAATGTTATATATTATCGCTAATAGATAGCCTTTATTGTCATTCAGACCAAAGTCTGAACTAAATTGCAGCAGTCATACATATAATACAATAAAAACAACAATAAACACATATTAACATCCACCACAGTGAGTCCACCCAGCATCTCCTCACTGTGATGGAGGCAAAAGTCTTAGGTCTGCAGTCTCTTCCCTCCTCTTCTCCCTCTGCGCTGAGGCGATACCCCCCGGGTGATGATAAAAACAGTCCCGCGGCTCAAACATCGCGGCCCGGGGTGGTTGAAGCTGCCGCCCTCCAGTCCTGCTGACGCAGCCGCTGGCCCGCGGCTGAACCCCGGGCTCAGGTCTTATGAATTACAATTTTAATAATCTCTTGCATGGAACCTTATTTTTGGCTTTCAAGGAACCATGTCCACTGGGCTCTCCCTATCTAATTCATTCATTACAACCTTAAAAAAACTCCACAAGTTTGTCAAATATTATTTCAAATATAACATTCCTTTCATAAATCTATGCTAACTCTGCCAATCCTATTATTATTATTAAGAAGGAACTGCAGATGGTGGTTTACACCGAGATAGACAGAAAATCGTCTTGGATTAATTCAGTGGCACAGGCAGCATCTTTGGAGAAAAGGAATAGGTGACATTTCAGGTCGAGACCCTTCATCAGTCTGAATGATCAGGAGTCTGATGTAGGATCTCATCCTGAAACGTCACCTATTCCTGCAGAGATGCTGCATGACCCGCTGAGTTACTTCAGCATTTTGTGTCTATCTATTATTATTATTATTATTATTATTATTATTATTATTATTAGGTTTTTTAATTAGTTAATTAGTTTGTGCCCTGTTGCCATTTCTTTAGTAAAAGACTGTAGCATTTTCTTTAACCCTATTTTTCTTTACAGTTGGTACAAATGGTAAAGAAAAATAGGGACAAAGAAAATGCTATGATCCAAACTGACTAATTTGTAGTTTCTCTAAGTTCATTCTCCATTATTTCTGTAATAATGATGCAGTAGCATATACTGACTGGTTGCATCGTGGCCTGGTTCGGCAACTTGAACGTCCAGGAGTGGAAAAGACTGCAAATAGTTGTGACCACTGCCCAGTCCATCACCGGCTCTGACCTCCCCGCCATCGAAGGGATCTATCAAAGTCGCTGCCTCGAAAAGGCAGCCAACATCATCAAAAACCCACACCATCCTGACCACACATTCATTTCACCATTGCCATCGGGGAGAAGGTACAGGAGCCTGAAAACTGTAACATCCAGGTTCAGGAACAGCTTCTTCCCTATAACCATCAGGCTATTAAACACGACAACAAATAAACTCTGAACTACAACAGACTATTATTATTATTGCACTATATTTGTTTATTTATTGAGTATGTGTGCATGTGTATATATACATACATAACTTTTTTTCTCCCATTATGTATTATGTTTCCATATTCTGTTGTGTTGCAGCAAGCAAGAATTTAATTGCCCTATCTGGGACATATGATAATAAAACACATTTGACTCTTGACTACATTTCCCTTCCTGGTCACATACCAATCAGTCTTGGAAATATATTGATGTTACTGCACCGTAATTAGGACAACATCTCTGAATTTCCTGCTGGACAGAATCATGTGAGTATATTCACTGGCAAAACTGCAGTGGCATAAGAATATGATTCATTACCACCTTCCCAAAGATAATTAAGCTTGGTTAATAAGTGTTGGCCTTGTCAGAAATCCCCATGTGCTATTAACAAACTAAAAAAAAAATCTTCATCAAAGATTCAGCATTTGTCCCAGATTATTTCCCATGAACCCATCATGTTTAGTTAACTTTATAGATACATTATAGAAACAGGTCCTCCGGTCCACCAAGACCATGCCGACTATTAATCACACTCGTTCTATATTATCCCACTTTTGCATCCATTCCCTGCATACTAGGAACAATTTACAGAAGGCCAGTTAACGTACAAACCCGCACGACTTTGGGGGGAAAGCGGAGCACCCTGAGGAAACACACACCATCACAGGGAGAACGTGCAAACTCCTCACAGATGGCAACCGAGGTCAGGATCGAACCAGGGTCTCGGGCACTTTAAGGTAGCCGCTCTACCAGCTGCGCCACTGTACAGCTATATGTTTGAAAATTTAGAGATACAGCACAGAAACAGGCCCTTTGGCCGACCGAGTACACATTGATCAGCGATCTCCACACATTAACATTATCCTACACACACTAGGGACAGGTTCGAATTTCACCAAAGCCAATTAATCTACAAACCTGCACATCTTGGGTGTGTGGGAGGAAACTGGAGTACCCGGAAAAAACCCACACAGGTCATGGGGAGAACGTACAAACTCCCTACAGACAAGCACCCGTAGTCAGGATCGAACCCGGGTCTCTGGCGCGGTAAGGCAGCAACTCTACTGCTGCACCACTGTGCTGCCCCGATGTGCAATAACCTTTCAAATATGTGTAATATGTGTGTCATGGCTTTTCAAAATAACTCATTATGGAACCCTGCATAGGTCCAGACCTAGGCTGCTCCCTAGTGCATGGGTCTAACATTGCATTGCACCCATTTCTCCCCTTGTATGGAATCCAAACCAGTTATTAAAAACAGCGACTGTGAGTGTTGTAAGAATAGTTGTAAGAATATTCCGAATAAATTATTTCTCTCTTTATTTTTCCATTTTTGTTTATTCTACTGCCATCTGTGAATTTTCCCTTTTGGTATTCCCTTTTGCTATATTTAAGAGGGAGTTAGATGTGGCCCTTGTGGCTAAGAGGATCAGGGGGTATGGAGAGAAGGCAGGTACGGGATACTGAGTTGGATGATCAGCCATGATCATATTGAATGGCGGTGCAGGTTCGAAGGGCCGAATGGCCTACTCCTGCACCTAATTTCTATGTTTCTATGTATTGGAGTTATATGTGTCCTCATTATGTGCAATGGTACGCCAGATCTGGACGTGACTGAAAATGAGCTGGATGCATTAGATACCACGTAGACATGTTGAACTTATCTTCAGGTTTCCCAGAATGTCATTCATCCCCAGATCTTCAAGTTAAAATTAGAATCCTTTATGAAGTACATGACTTCCATCTTTCCATTAATCATAACAAATATCGTCTGCTATTTTCAAGCTGTCCCTTATATTATTTTTGCCAGAGCATAATTGATGCCTTCCTATTTCCAATATACACTTCACCAGAAGAAGATAGACACAAAAATCTGGAGTAGCTCAGCGGGTCAGACATCATCGCTGGAAAAAAGGAATAGGTGATGTTTCAAGTTAAGACCCTTCTACAGACTAAGGGTCAGGGAAAAGGGAAATGAGAGACATAGACGGGGATGTAGAGAGTTATCAAATAAATGAATGAAAAATATGCAAAAAAGTACCAATGATCAAGGAAACAGGCCATTGTTAGCTGTGTGCTAGGTGAAAACGAGTCACAGACAATGAGACTTAACAAGACGACTTTGAAGCTGGGATGACTTGGCTGGGGGAGGGAGAGTAATCTGCTTGACTACTCAACCCAAAGGAGGTTCAGAGTGCACTCTGAGGCACTCTGAAGTCAATTTAATGCCTGTATCATAACAAAAAGGGATTATCTGGGAAAAGGTTATGATATAATAGTTGGTGTCCGATATTTGTGCAATCTCCATCAAGTGCAAAGTTGTTCTTTCCTGAATCAATTTATCTAAATAGGCACAAAAAGCTGGAGTAACTCAGCGGGTCAGACAGAATCTCTGGAGAAAAGGAATAGGAGATGCTTCGGGTCGAGGCCCTTCTTCAGAATGGGAGTCAGGGGAGAGGGGAACAAGCAAGTCGGGTGGAATCTCAAGGAGTAAACTGGGACTAATATCCAGACCTACCCAGAGTCTGAAGAAGAGTTTCGGCCCGAAACGTTGCCTATTATCCTTAGCTCCATAGATGCTGCTGCACACGCTGAGTTTCTCCAGCATTTTTGTGTACCTTCGATTTTCCAGCATCTGCAGTTCCTTCTTAAACACTATCCAGCTTCATAGTGGTTTAGTGACCTAGTTAAACTTATTGAAATTCCCACCATTTATTTTAATCTGGTAAACTCCCCCCCCCCCCCCACCGCCCCCTCACCTCCCACCCCTCTCCCTGCCCTCCAATTTACTTTTCCTAGTTATACAGCTTAGAACTGCATTTTCTCACTGTAAGTGCCAAAATCATGCTGTGAAATAATTTAAATGTGCTAAATTCAATCCAGAGGAAATTTGTGGTGTAGTAGACTATGTGAGGGGAACGCTCATGAAGGATTCATTTTGTCCATTGATTTTCATTTTGTTTTTCAGAATCATGGCAAGCCTGTATCTGAATCATCCAAAGAACTGCTGCAACACATTTAATCTGCTTTTGCACAATTATTGCCATTAAGTGAACTCGTCTAATCAGCATGCATCCCAAAAGTGTAATCCATCCAGTTATAGGATATTATTATCGCTGTGACTGTCCACTTAAAGATGACAACAAGTTATTTTTTTGTTTAGTTTATTTCATTGTCACGTGTACCGAGATACATGATAAGGGAATAACGTTTGGTGGAAGGTAAAGCCAGTAAAGTCTGATCAAGGATATTACGAGTGTCACCTAAGAGGTAGATCATAGTTTAGTTCTCTAGTTGTGGAAAAGTGATTCAGTTGCCTGATAACAGCTGGGAAGAAACTGTCCCCGAATCTGGAGATGCAGGTGTGCGTTTTCACACTTCTATACATTTTGCCCGATGGGAGAGGGGAGAAGAGGGAGTGGCCAGGGTGCGACTCATCCTTGATTATGTTGCTGGCCTTGCCGAGGCAACGTAAGGTGGAGATGGAGTCAATGGAAGGAAGGTTGGTTCGTGCAATGACCTGGCCTGCGTCCACAATTCGCTGCAATTTCTTACAGTCTTGGATTATTTACCCTGGAATGTTTTGAGAGATACTTATCCTTTACCTTGATTTTCAAAAGATGCTGTGGGAACTTGTGCCAACATGGACAGGACAAAGAGCTATGCTTTATAGTAGTTGACCCATCAATTAACATCCAACAACAAAATAGATCATATATTGTATATTTTTATAGTTTAGGTCTTGCAGACTTTAACAAAATATAACCATATAACCATGTAACAATTACAGCACGGAAACAGGCCATCTCGACCCTTCTAGTCCGTGCCGAACACGTATTTTCCCCTAGTCTCATATACCTGCGCTCAGACCATAACCCTCCATTCCTTTCCCATCCATATAACTATCCAATTTATTTTTAAATGATAAATTGGATAGTTATATGGACGGGAAAGGAATGGAGGGTTATGGTCTGAGCGCAGGTGTATGGGACTAGGGGAGAATACGTGTTCGGCACGGACTAGCAGGGTCGAAAATGAGTGGACCCTGGACATTGTGGCACAGTGGTAGAGTTGCTGCTTTACAAAACCAGAGCCCAGGGTCCGATCTGACTACGGGTGCTGTATGTACGCATTTTGCTCATTCTCTCTGTGACTGTGTGGCATTTCTCCAGGTCCCACATCCCAAAGACGTACAGGTTTGTAGATTAATTGTCTTCTGTAAAATTGTCTCTGCTATTGCTGGGATAAATAGTATTTGTTGATCACTCACTGATAACTCGCGCACAGGCTTTAGATATGAGCCAAGCTAAACTAAACTAAACTAAACTAAACTAAACTAAACTAAACACATTGATTAGGCTGGTTCCCATTTTGTTCCTTGAAAATAGAAGAGAGTTAGTTACAATAAGCTTTAGTTGGATGACAAGGCTGAGTTATGCAGGTAAGATGTTTCCACTTGGAGATTCAAAGTCTAGGGAGTTACTAATACAATGGAGAATTCAGAAGAAATATCTTCACACAAAGATTATTCAGAATAGCTGAGGTCATAAATAAATAATAATATGAGACTGAAATACAAAAAAAGGATGCCAATTGAAATACATGATGAGAGAGGTGGAGTACAAAAGTTGGCATGAAGCCAATAGGCTAAAACTCCTCTCATGATTTTGATTGATTATGGAAGGTAATGCGTGGAAACAAACCCTTCGGTCCACTGAAGCCACGCTGACCTTCGATCACCCGTTCACACTTGTTTTATGTTATCCCACTTTCTCATTGGCACCCGGCACATCAGGGATAACTTATGCAGGCCAATTAACCTAGGAACCAGCATGTATTAGGGATGTGGGAGGAATGTGCAAACTCCACAAAGGCAGCGCCCGAGGTCAACTTCGAACCTGGGTCTCTTGGCGCTGTGAATGCAGCTCTACCAGCTGCAGCACTGAATGGCACAGCAGTAGAGTTGTTGCCTTACGGAACCAGAGACCCGGGTCCGATCCTGACTACGGGTGCTGCCTGTATGGACTTTGCACGTTCTCCCCGTGACTTGCGTGGATTTTCTCCGAGATCTTCAGCTCAAAAGACGTACAGGTTGGTAGGTTAATTGGTATAAATGTAAACATTATTCCTTGTGTCAGATAGTGTTAATGTGCGGGGATAACTGGCCAGTGTGGACTCGGTGGGCCCAAGGCCTTGTTTCTGCATTGTATCTTTCCACTGGGAGATTTAAAGTCTAGTGGACGACATTGTCAGGAGCTCGCAGGTCACAGGTTGGTGACCTGTTTTCGGGAGCTCCCGCAACAACAGCTGCGTCCGCTGGACTGGAGGGCGGCGGCTTCAGCAGCTTCGACCACCCCGGGCCACGGAGCTTGAACCGGCCCATTGGCGGAGCTCGGTTGAACCGCGGGACTGACTTACCATCATCCAGCGGGTCACAACAACGGAAGCCTGGATCGCCTCAACGCAGAGGGAGAACAAGGAGGGAAGAGACAGAGACTTTAAGACTTTTGCCTCCATCACAGTGAGGAGGTGCCTGGTGAACTCACTGTGGTGGATGTTAATTTGTGTTTATTGTATGTTTTGTTATTTATTATTTAATGTATGACTGCAGGCAACAGAATTTCGTTCAGACCAAAAGGTCTGAATGACAATAAAGGAATCCAATCCAATCCAATCCAATCTCTAAACCAAAGTAAACACTGTGATGCCCTTGTCTTGAAGTAAAACTCATGCAATACAAAGGCTGTATGTAGTGTTTAGGTTTCAATCAGTACCTTGCTTAGCTCCATGTCACAAAGTCCAGCATTCTCCTTCCATGCCTGAGGTGTCAGCACAAGGTTTTAGCTGAAGACATGCTGAGGCAGTGTGACTTCATCAGAGACATAGCTGTTTGGATCGGAAATGAATCAAAGGCTGGCGCTGAACCAGAAAGTTAAGACTGTCATCATTCAGCAAGGAAAAGTTGTCTTCTCTATGAATCCCTGAGCATTAAAAAACAGATGATCTGATCTGTTATCTCGTTGCTCATTGTGGATTCTTGCTGGGTACAAATTGGCTGCCACCTTTACTAATTAGCGCTTTGAAGGCATGTCTTAGTTAACTGGGAATTGCTGTGATTGTGAAACACATTAGGTAATTAGAAATGCAATCCTTTCTTTCTACTGAGCCTTATTCTTTATACATTATACTGAGCCTCAAGTGTGATCTCACCCGCGATGCTGTCCAAATGAAAATTAAACAATTAACCATCTTATCAGGGCAGCACCATTTTGGGAGACACCGTGTATTGTTCTGCTGCTAAAAGTTAACTGTTCTTGTTGACACTGAGCAAAACTAATCAGAGATTATGCATAGGAAGGAACTGCATTTTCTGCCTTTCAAAATGCTGGAGAACTCAGCGGACCAGGCAGCATCTCTGGAGAAAAGGAATGGGTGAAGTTTCATGGTCGCGAACCGAACTGCAGATGCTGGTTTAAATCGAAGACAGACAAACAAAAACGCTTGAGTAACTCAGCGGTCAGACAGCATCTCTGGAGAGAAGGAATAGGTGACGTTTCTGGTCGAGACAAAACTTCAGGCTGAAGAAGGGTCGGAAGATGGGTCTGACCTAAAACGTCACCCATTCCTTCTCTCCAGAGATGCTGCCTGTCCCACTGAGTTATTCCAGCATTTATCTATCTATGACTCAGGAAGGATGGAGCCCATAATAACCATATAACCATATAACAATTACAGCACGGAAACAGGCCATCTCGGCCCTACAAGTCCGTGCCGAACAACTTTTTTCCCTTAGTCCCACCTGCCTGCACTCATACCATAACCCTCCATTCCCTTCTCATCCATATGCCTATCCAATTTATTTTTAAATGATACCAACGAACCTGCCTCCACCACTTCCACTGGAAGCTCATTCCACACCGCTACCACTCTCTAAGTAAAGAAGTCCCCCCTCATGTTACCCCTAAACTTCTGTCCCTTAATTCTGAAGTCATGTCCTCTTGTTTGAATCTTCTCTATTCTCAAAGGGAAAAGCTGATCCACATCAACTCTGTCTATCCCTCTCCTCATTTTAAAGACCTCTATCAAGTCCCCCCTTAACCTTCTGCGCTCCAGAGAATAAAGACCTAACTTATTCAACCTATCTCTGTAACTTAGTTGTTGAAACCCAGGCAACATTCTAATACATCTCCTCTGTACTCTCTCTATTTTGTTGACATCCTTCCTATAATTGGGCTACCAAAATTGTACACCATACTCCAGATTTGGTCTCACCAATGCCTTGTACAATTTTAACATTACATCCCAGCTTCTATACTCAATGCTCTGATTTATAAAGGCTAGCAAACCAAAAGCTTTCTTTACCACCCTATCTATATGAGATTCCACCTTCAAGGAACTATGCACGGTTATCCCCAGATCCCTCTGTTCAACTGTATTCTTCAATTCCCTACCATTTACCATGTACGTCCTATTTTGATTTGTCCTGCCAAGGTGTAGCACCTCACATTTATCAGCATTAAACTCCATCTGCCATCTTTCAGCCCATTTTTCCAAATGGCCTAAATCACTCTGTAGACTTTGGAAATCCTCTTCATTATCCACAACACCCCCTATCTTGGTATCATCTGCATACTTACTAATCCAATTTACCACACCTTCATCCAGATCATTGATGTACATGACAAACAACAAAGGACCTAAACACAGATCCCTGAGGCACCCCGCTAGTCACCTGCCTCCAACCCGACAAACAACCATCCACCATTACCCTCTGGCTTCTCCCATTCAGCCACTGTTGAATCCATCTTGCTACTCCTCCATTTATACCCAACAGTTGAACCTTCTTAACCAACCTTCCATGAGGAACCTTGTCAAAGGCCTTACTAAAGTCCATATAGACAACATCCACTGCTTTACCCTCGTCAATTTCCCTAGTAACCTCTTATAAAAATTCAAGAATATTAGTCAAACATGACCTTCCAGGCACAAATCCATGCTGACTGTTCCAAATCAGACCCTGTTTATCCAGATGCTTATATATATTATCTCTAATGGCCCATTGTTGTCTGGAGAAGAGGTGATAACGAAAGGATACAAACTTTTTATCAGCGGTGGAGCAGCGGCAGAGGACACCATGGCTACGCTTGGCCAGGCCAACCCTGCCATGCCGCTAGGACAGCAGGCGTTCATGGTCAGGTCAAGAACCCTGCACCTACAGCAACTGGGACTTGAAAATGGCGTCAAATGTGGCGACACTGTATACTGTTGCAGTGTAGTGCTTGTACACTTTACTATATCTGACATGCTAAGATGCTTATGTATACTGTGCTGAACTGTCTACAAAAAATATATCACAATAAAGTACCATTGAACCATTGAATCAGAGATTAATTGCAAATTTGATAAATGAGTACAAGCGCTAAGCCAGTTATTGGCCTAATATCTCGCGACTGTATAAATAAGAAATAACTGTCATGTGAATGAAGCATACCAGACGCAATGTGTAGGAAGGAATTGCAGATGCTGGTTTGTTTGTTGTAAGGGGTTTGTTGTATGGGGTTGGACAGGCTAGATGGAGGAAGATTGTTTCCGATGTTGGGAAAGTCCAGAACAAGGGGTCACAGTTTAAGGATAAGGGGGAAATCTTTTAGGACCGAGATGAGAAAAACAATTTTCACACAGAGAGTGGTGAATCTGTGGAATTCTCTGCCACAGAAGGTAGTTGAGGCCAGTTCATTGGCTATATTTAAGAGGGAGTTAGATGTGGCCCTTGTGGCTAAAGGGATCAGGAGGTATGGTGAGAAGGCAGGTACAGGATACTGAGTTGGATGATCAGCCATGATCATATTGAATGGCGGTGCAGGCTCGAAGGGCCGAATGGCCTACTCCTGCACCTATTTTCTGTGTTTCTATGTCTATGTTTCTATGTTTCAACCGAAGATAGACACAAAATGCTGGAGTATCTCAACGGACCAAGCTTCATCTCTGGAGAGAAGGATTGGCTGATGTTTCAGGTCTGGACCCTTCTCCTGGTGCAGCTGGGGAACTCCATGCTGTTCATTGACCCTTCAGAAGAAGGGTCCCGACCCGAAATGTCACCCATTCCTTCTCTCCAGAGATGTTGCCTGCCCCGCTGTCACTCCAGCACTTTGTGTCTCTCTTGAAACATGCCAGACACTTGCGTTTTAACATGAGGAAAATTAACATAGTGTCTCCGTTGAGTTCATTGACCCGTAGTCATTATTTCTCTCACATTAACTGAGACAAAATGAGTTATTTGGACTGACATGCGTTCACTCTTACCTGACAAACAAGATATGTTTAAATTATTTAGTGATGTCTATGTACTAATTTGTTTAGACGCATTATGCATTTTCTGCCATTCATTGAACTGATTAGCTCCAAAACTTTGCAATGCAGTTTTTGATGAAGTTCAATCCCTAAGTGCCATTGGCTATATTTTTTTTTTTGCAACCAAACAGTTACATTATTAATCATTGCAACCGTCGAGACGGATTTTAATTACCTCAGTCGCAGATTACTTCAGATGAATGTTGACCTGTAAGTCCTCCCTTCCCCTGAGATTATAAACAGGGAGACATATTTATATTGAGGACGCACATTACTGGCTGTGTTATAATTTAAACCCGAGGATTGATTTATTTTTTCCAACAATTAAGTATGGGACACAGACGTAGTTGGAGACAGGAGAAGCAGATTAGGTAGGAGTGATGAAGTGAGATCAGTGTGCTACAATCCCACAGGTTATAAAAAGAATTGAACAAACTCATAGATAAATTCAATGTCTTCTACACTCTAATTTAAAGTGAGAGAGAGTGTAAGTAAGTTTGGCACCAGCCCAACAAAGTTGTAGAAACAAGAATGCATCATGGAAATCTGAAATGAAAACAGAAAATATATGAAACAATCGACGGGTTATCGTCCGAAAGATACAGCATGGAAACAGGCCATTCGGCCCACCGAGTCCACCCTGCCCATCTATCACCCACTGACACTAATTTATGTCACTTTCGCCACTGTTGCATTCACCCCCTGCACATTTGGGGCTATTTACAGAGGCCAATTCAACCTAAAAATACCTGTAAATTGGGGCAATTTACGGAGTGCAATTGACCTTCAACCCCACCATGTTTTTGGGATGTGGGAAGAAACAAGAATACCCGATCATAGGGAGAACATGGAAATTAGGCACCTGAAATCAGGATCGAACCCAAGTCTCTGGTGCTGTCAGGCAGCGACTCCACCGCTGCACCACCATGTTGAGGTAGTATTTGTTGAAAAAGATCAGTTATGGTCTGTGATTATTCATCATGGTGTTTTTGCAACATGAATGGAACAATAAAATAATGTTCTCAGAAGACTCGATGAACTGCGGAAGCTGGAATCAGACAGGTTTCCTCATAACTACGGGTCCTGTCTCCATGGAGTATGTACAGTGCATTCAGAAAGCATCAATTACACATTACAGTATACATTACAGCCTTATTTAAAAATGAATTAAATTCATTTTTTTTAAATCAGCAATCTACAAACAATACCCCCAGAATGAAGAAACGAAAACAGGTGTTTAGAAATGTTCATACCCAGGAAGACTTGAGGCTGTAATTGCTGCCAAAGGTGCCTCAACAAAGTACAGAGTAACTGGTCTGATTAATCAGTTCATTTCAGTTCATTTCAGTTCAGTTCAGTTCAGTTCAGTTCAGTTCAGTTCAGTTCAGTTCAGTTCAGTTCAGTTTTTTATTTGTCATATGTAGGTTAACCCAGGGTCAAAGGTACAATGAAATGTTTTTGACAAGACAACGGGTCACGTCAGCAATTATATTACTTCTGCAAATGTGATATTTCAGTTATTTCTTTTTAATTACTTTGCAAAAATTTCTAAACACCTGGTTTCACTTTTTAATTATGGGGTATTGTGTGTAGATTGATGATGTAAAAAAAGTAAGGCTTTTAGAATACGGCTGAAACGTAACAAAATGTGGGAAAAGTGAAGGGGTCTGAATACTTTCTGAATACACTATACGTTCTCCCCGAGACCTGCGTGGGTTTTTTTCGGATGCTCCGGTTTCCTCCCACACTCCAAAGACGTGCAAGTTTGTGAGCTAATTGGTTTGTTAAAATTGTAAATTCCCCCTAGTGTGTGTCGGATAGTTTTCTGTTTCTGGAAGGGTCTGTTTCCGCACTCCATATCTCCAAATTAAACTAAGCTAAAACTAAATTAATATTTGCATGGAACACTTTGCTTTCTTTTAATTTGTGGAACATGGACATCACTGTTCAGGCTAGCATTTACAGTCCATCATTAATTGAGTTTAAACTGAGTAGCTTGATTGGCTAGTTAAAAGGCCATTCAGGAAATAGTCACATTAGTAGGTTTGAAATGACATAGTGACCAGACTCATCATAAATAGCGGATTTGCTACCCTGACAGACACAAGTAAATCAGTTGAGCTTTTGCAATAATCCAGTAGCATTATGGCCACTACCTACAGTATCCTTTAATTCTCAGATTTGTCACTAAACTGGGTTAAATCCCTGTGAGGATGGAAGATCATTGCATTTGTTAAATAACTAAGTTGCCACATCCCAGAGAGTGTAGGAATAATGCATGTTGGAGATGTATCACTGCATGGTTTGGGAACAGCTCCATCCAAGACCGCAAGGAATTGCAGAGTTGTGGACGTAGCCCAGACCATCGCTCAAACCAACCACCCTTCCATCAACTCCGTCTACACTTCATGCTGCTTCAGTAAATCCACCAGCATAATCAAGGACTAGTCTCACTCAGGTACAGAGTGGTCCTGACCTCAATAAACAACAGTCAATAGGTGTAGTAGTAGGCCATTTGGCCCTTTGAGCCAGCACCGCCATTCAAAGTGATCTTGGCTGATCATCCACAATCAGAACCCCGTTCCTGCCTTTTCCCCATATCCCCTGATTCCACTATCTTTAAGAGCCCTATCTAGCTCTCCCATGAAAGTATCCAAAGAACCGGCCTCCACTGCTCTTTCAGGCAGATAATTCCACACTCATAACTCTCTGTGTGAAAAAGTGTTTCCTCATCTCCGTTCTAAATGGCTTACCCCTTATTCTTAAACTGTGACCCCTGGTTCTGGACTCCTCCATCGGGAACATTTTTTCCTGCCTCTAGCGTGTCCAAACCCTTAATACTCTTATATGTTTCAATAAGATATCCTCTCATCCTTCTAAATTCCAGATTATACAAGCCCAGCCGCTCCATTCTCTCAGCAAATGACAGTCCCGCCATCCCGGGAATTAACCGTGAACCTACGCTGCGCTCCCTCAATAGCAAGAATGTCCTTCCTCGAATTTAGAGGAGTTAATGTTATCCGACTTTTTAAGAAAAACCGGGGGAGAGAAAACAGGGAATTATAGATGAATTAGCCTGATATCGGTGGTGGGGAAGATGCTGGAGTCAATTATAAAAGATGAGATAGCTGAACATTTGGATAGCAGTAACAGGATCGGTCCGAGTCAGCATGAATTTACGAAGGGGAAATCATGCTTGACTAATCTTATACTAGGTACTAGATATACTAGGAAAATGGATAAGGGAGAGCGAGTGGATGTAGTGTACCTGGACTTTCAGAAAGCATTTGATAAGGTCCCACATAGTAGATTAGTGGGCACATGGTAGAGGGGGTAGAGTGCTGACATGGATAGAGAAGTTGTTGGCAGACAGGAAACAAAGAGTAGGGATTTACGGGTCCCTTTCAGAATGGCAGGCAGTGACTAGTGGGGTACCGCAAGGCTCGGTGCTGGAACAGCAGCTATTTACAATATACACAATGATTAGGATGAAGGGATTTAAAGTAACATTAGCAAATTTGCAGATGACACAAAGCTGGGTGGCAGTGTGAACTGTGAGGAGGATGCTATGAGAATGTAGAGTGACTTGGACAGGTTGGGGGAGTGGGCAGATTCATGGCAGATGAAGTTTAATGCGGATAAATGTGAGGTTACCACTTTGGTAGCAGAAACAGGAAGGCAGATTACTATCTAAATGGCGTCGTTGGGAAAAGGGGAAGTACAACGGAATCTGAGGGTCCTTGTACATCAGTCTATGAAAGTAAGCATGCAGGTACAGCAGGCAGTGACGAAAGCGAATGGCATGTTGGCCTTTATAACAAGAGGAATCGAATATAGGAGCAAAGAGGTCCTTCTGCAGTTGTACAGAGCCCTAGTGAGACCACACCTGGAGTATTGTGTGCAGTTTTGCTCCCCTAATTTGAGGAAGGACATTCTTGCTATTGAGGGCGTGCAGTGTAGGTTTACAAGGTTAATTCCCGGGATGGTAGGATTGTCATATGCTGAGAGAATGGAGCAGCTGGGCTTGCACACTCTGGAGTTTAGAAGGATGTCATTGAAACATATAAGATTGTTAAGGGTTTGGACTCGCTAGAGGCAGGAAACATATTCCCGATGTTGGGGGGGTCCAGAACCAGGGGCCACAGTTTAAGAATAAGGTGCAAGCCATTTAGAACGGAGATGAGGAAACACTTTTTCTCACAGAGAGTGGTGAGTCTGTGGAATTCTCTGCCTCAGAGGGCAGTGGAGGCAGGTTCTCTGGATGCTTTCAAGAGAGAGCTAGATAGGGCTCTTAAAAATAGCGGAGTCAGGGGATATGGGGAGAAGGCAAGAACGGGGTACTGATTGGGGATGATCAGACATGATCACATTGAATGGCGGTGCTGGCTCGAAGAGCCGAATGGCCTACTCCTGCACCTATTGTCTATTGTCTATTGCTTTTTGTGTGAAGTTTGTATGTTCTCCCTGTGACCGTGTATGTTTTCTCCGAGTACTCTGGTTTCCTCCTACATTCAGGTTTGTAGGTTAATTGGCTGGTAAAATTTCCCCTAGTGTGTAGGATGAGACAATAGGATACCGTAGAACGAGTGTACGGGTGATTGATGGTCAGCATGGTTTCAGGGGGCCAAAGGGACTGTTTCCTGTACCTGTAAAATTAAAAATGAATTAAAAATAAATAGTTGTATAACCAAAGACCCTGTTACAAATACAAATATCCAGATTAACATGTGATATCCTGCAATCTAAAAGTAACTGGAATTGAAGTGGCTAAGTCTTTACTGGATAGTCTATATATAAAAGCAAAATTGTTTCTTTTTCTTCTATAAATTTCCACGATTCAACATTTGGTCTGCTTTCATTAAGAATAGTTAACACTGGAATATTTTGCTGATGCATTCAGGAGATGTATCCATTTATGGGGTAGCACTGTGGCACAGTGGTAGAGTTGCTGCTCCTGAGAACCAGGTTCAATCCTGACTACGGGAGCTGCCTGTACCGAATTTATACATTCTCCCCATGACCGCGTGGGTGATCCCGTTTCCCACAACATTCCAAAGACTCTTTGCAGATTAATTTGGCTTTGGTAAAAATTGTAAATTGCCCCTACTGTGAAGGATAGAGCTGGTACAGTGTGATCAATGATCGGCACGGACTCGGTGGTGCTGAATGGTCTGTTTCCGCACTACCACACTCTGTTTCCGCCCCTCCACACTAAACTAATGGAGATGGGTAGGAAGGAACTGCAGTTGCTAGTTTACACCAAAGTTAGACACAAAATGCTGGATTAACTCAGGACCCGCTGAGTTACCCCAGCATTTTGTTGTCTATCTAAATGAGATGGGTGTGGGAGTGGAACATATTGGCTGGGATTTTATTCCATGTGCCATCAGTTACTCCTCTGCTAATTTTTCCTCTGTTTTTAGAAAAAAACGAACATCAAGGATATCAACCTTATTTATCATAACCCAGAGCTTCAATTACATTTTCATGATGCACAAGCTGAGGAGGGAGAGAATTAAACAGCAGCACATGGCCAGATGCCTTGCGGCATTAAAGATCCAAATGTGACTTTTATAATAGTGGAAGCAATACCGCGCATCTTGCATTAGACTTCACATCAAGTGAAATCTGGTGAATCCCCCCCTATAGGCTTGTTCCATTATAGTTTGTGGGCTGTTGGTGGATCTCATTAAGATTTTCTCTCATTTCAAGACATTGGATGGTGGTGAGTAGAAAACAGGGAATTATATTGATCGGGTCATCCCTCCCTGTGTTTCTTTGGGAGCGTGCACCTTGCTTATCTGGTGATGACGTTTTCAGCAATTAACACAGAGGCAGCTGGTGACCTGTCCTCCACCTTATTCCGATACCCACCATTCTCATCCATCATCTTGTGGCCTAATTAAATATAATTGAGGACTAAAGAGCGGGAATGCCATCGCAGCCGGCGGGGGGAGAAAAAAGAAAGCTCCTAATGGGGTTCATTTGAGCTAATTATATTACATGGGTTTTGAGAGAGATCAGTTTGTAAATTGGATGTTAAATTGGGCTGAAAACATAGGTACTGGCAGCATAATTGCCAACTCATGCTGATGGTGAGCCAAATGACTGTGGTCCTAGGAGTCTGAGTTTGTTCATTACAGATAATGCAACAATTACTTGGTACATTTTTTTGAGGCTTGGGTTGCTGAAATTCGAGCTTTAATTTCTTTGCCAATTAAAGTCTAATCAACACACGTAGCAATCATTAGCAGAATTCTCAAGCTTATTTACTGGAGCGAGCTCAGATCAATGCATTTCAAATGGTGGTCCCTTAAAATCATGCAGTACTCTGGCTGCGGAACTGTGCATATTAATTGGCAGGCGTGCACATTTTCAGTTCCTTTGCCCATTCTCCTTAAATAGCTAAATCATCCAAAGCTTTTCCATTATTGATATTCAATCCTGTTTGCTAAGCGGTATTTTTTATCACACTCGTTAAACAAAGAGCGTCAGTCACAAGCATTTACGTCTCACGAAACTGCAGGAAGCAGATGGAAATCTGGGACCAAGATGCTAAATCCTGGATCCTTCTCCAGTGAAGAATAGTAGTGTGCGTGCGTGTGGCAGTGTGAAATTCTTCCCTTCTCTCCCGCCCCTGACTCTCACTTCCCTCCCTCTCCTCTCCCCCTCCCTCACCTCCTCTCTATGCCCCCTCTCACCTCCTCTCTCTCCCCCTCTTTCTCCCTACCTCTCACCCCCCTCCCCTGCTCTCTCCACCCTCCCCTCTCTCCTTTCTCCCCCTCCCTCTCTCTCTCTCTCTCTCTCTCTCTCTCTCTCCCCCTCGTCTCCACCTCTCCTCTCTGCCCCCCCTCTCCCCATCACCTCCTCTCTCTCTCTCTCTCTCTCCCTCTCTTTGTGTCACTCTCTCTCTCTCTCTTTCCATTGAAATATTCACCATTGCAAATTTCAGTAGATGCAGATCTTTGTTGAATATATCCAAGTTCTGCACTGCGATGATTATTATTATAGCAGCAGGAGGCTACTGCGCCAATAAGGAGTCTTCATTGATAATTGTTTGTTTCCACATTTCAAGCATGAAATGGGTATGGAGCAAATTTAGAGAAATATGTTGAAGTTTGGGTTTAGAGGTGTATGTTTAGTTTAGAGAGATACAGCATGGAAATACAGGACCTGCTGAGTTACTCCAGCTCTTTGTGTCCTTTTCTGTAAATCAGCATCTACAGTTCCTTGTTTCTACTTCACTTACTTTTGAATGAATCCATTTTATCCCAAAGGAGTTTGTTCAAAAGAGGTCTGACTAGTAAGGCCATAAGGTCATAAGGTCATAAGGGATAGAAGTAGAATTAGGCCATTTGGCCCATCAAGCCTGCTCCGCCATTCAATCATGGCTGATATAGAAATTGGCTCCTTCCAAACCCCATTCTCCTGCCTTCTCCCCATAACCCCTGACACCTGTACTAATCAAGAATCTATTTTTCTCTGCTTTAAAAATATATCCACTGACTT